>NC_091950.1:61535917-61800917 GCF_031021105.1 Erythrolamprus reginae
AGATACCACTATGTACCTTTTAGTAACATGATAGTTATAATAAACTCTTATGTCAGTATTGCCAATTATTCTAAAAGAATAAATGTATAGTTGAACGGTGGTTAAGACACCAAGCTAGAAACAAAGAGTATGAATTCTAGTCCTTCCTTAGACATGAAAATTGATGTGGAGCCAATAACTCTCAGCCCAAACACACAGGGTTCTAATTGGGAGGGAAAGAGAGGGGGTATTACCAGTAGGTGTGTTCACCACCTTGAGGTATTTATAAAAATAATAACACTGTGGAAAAAAATCTAAAATCTCCAGAGTTTACAGATCCATTATCAAAAACAGAGTATTGGTTAATGTTGCTGACTCCTCACCAATTTTCTGCCATTTTCTCCCTCAAAGAGAATTTCCAGGAACCTATTTTACATCATTCCATCAGTTAGCCAGCTTTGAGGAGATCAAAGCTGTTCTGATGTTTTTCAGCTCGCCTTCATCATATTCTATATACCAAAGACAAGTTTTTCTGACATTATTTTACCATGTTTTTCTGTTACTATGAAACTATAAAAAAATTTCTATACAAGCAGTTTTCCGGTTCATGCTTTCCGGAATTTGCTTCCATCTAGATCTATTGCTGATACAGCATTTGCTATCCCCTTTATGCATTTAATATCTAAATGTTCCATGGTCATAGGTATGTGACCTTTGGTAAACATTCAGTAAACCTCAAAAAGATAGATAGATAGATAGATAGATAGATAGATAGATAGATAGATAGATAGATAGATGAAATATAGATAGATTTAGATGACAGACAGACAGAATGTAGTTATTACTATATACAGATGAAACTCAAGAAATTAGAATATCATGCAAGGGGCAGCATACAAATCTAATAAATAATAATAATAATAATAATAATAATAATAATTCATTTATATTAATAATGCAACTTAAAAGGTGAAACATAATATATGAGAGATACTCATTACATGCAAGGCAAGGTAATTCAAGCCGTGACTGTGATTATGGGGTATAGCTCATGAAAGCCCCAAATCTACCATCTCAGAAAATAAGTATATTACCTGCAATCAATAAAATAAGGATTGTACATAGAACAATATTGGACCTCTGAAAAGTATAAACATTCATATGTACTAAGTATTTGTTTTGGGCCCCTTTTGCAGCAATTACTGCCTCAATGTGGCATGACATGGAAGCTATCAGCCTATGACAATGCTGAGGTGTTATGGAAGACGTCTTGCTTCAACAGAGGCCTTCAGCCCTTCTGCATTGTTCACTCTCATGTTTCTCATCTTTTCCTTGGCAATGCCCCATAGAATCTCTATGAGGTTCAGGTCAGGCGAATTTGCTGGGAAATCAAGCACAGTAATACTGCTGTAAGCCACCCTGAGTTCTTCAGGATTGGGTGGCATAGAAGTCAAATAAATAAATAAATAAATAAATAAATAAATAAATAAATAAATAAATAAATAAATAAATAAATAAATAAATAAATAAATAAATAAATAAATAAACAAACAAACAAACAAACAAACAAACAAACAAACAAACAAACAAACAAACAAAAACAAACAAACAAACAAACAAACAAACAAACAAACAAACAAACAAACCAATACAGTGGTACCTCGGTACTCAAACGCTTTGGTTCTCGTACATTTCGGATAACGAACAAAATTTTCGGCAAAAATTTGCTTCGGTATCTGAACAAAAATTCAGATACTGAACAGCCAGAGAAAATTTTGTTCATTATCCGGCAGCTTCGGGGGGCTGAGGAGCTCTATAAGAGCTCCAAGCTGCAGGAAGGGTGGGGGCTGCTGCAATTCCGGCAGCTTAAAGGGGCTGAGGAGCTCTATAAGAGCTCCAAGCTGCAGGAAGTGTGGGGGCTGCTGCAATCCCACTCCTTTCTGCTCCTTTCCTTTCCTCAATGCTTCCTCTTATTACCTGTAAGCAGCTGCAAAACTTTCTCCCTCCCGGCGGTTGCAATGGCTTCCCTTCGAGGAACAACAGCGCCGGGAACGTCACATGATGAAGGGAAGCCGCCTTAGCCATCTCAGCAGTTGCCGCCGCTCCAGCAGCTTCCCTTCATTACGTGACGTTCCCGGCGGATTGCAGCAGCCCCTACCCTTCCTGCAGCTTGGAGTACCGAATTTATTTATCCCATTGGAAATAAAGAAAATAGATTTAATTGGTTCCCAGCAAGTTAAGAGGGGCTGGGAACCAATTAAATCCATTTCCATTATTTCCTATGGGATAAATAAATTCGGTACTCGACCAAATTGGTTCTCAACCACACTTCTGGAACGAATTGTGGTCGAGTACCGAGGTACCACTGTAATCCCACGGTCATTGGATCAGGTTTTGGTGCTTTGGGCAGTGTGGGCAGGTGTCAAGTCCTGCTGCAAAACGAAGTCAGCATCCCCAGAAGTCTTGTCTGTGGAAGGAAGCAGGAGTGCTCCAAAATCTCCTGGTAGATTGGCTGCATTGACCCTGGACTTAATGAAGCACAGTGGACCAGCACCAGCAGATGACATGGCTCCCCAAATCAACACAGACTGTGGACACTTTTGCATTTCATTTGGAAACCAAGGACCCAGAGTATGGAGGAAGAATGGAGAGACACACACCGCAAGATGCTTGAAGTCCAGTGTGAAGTTTCCACAGCCTGTATTGATTTGGGAACACCACACCACATTGAGGCAGTAATTGCTGCAAAAGGGGCCCCAAAACAAGTACCAAGTACATGCTTATATTTTGCAGGAGAGGCGGAGTAACGACACGGACACAAGAGCTGGATTTAAAACTGGGCCATTTTTATTAACATAAATTTTCATAATTTGTTTAATTAAATCAGCATAATTAACATAATTAACTATGACCCTAACAAGGACCCGCAGGGTCAAACAATTGCTTCCGGGGCGGAAAATGACGTAGAATAAACTTCCGGGGCAACTTATGGGCATAGCTCCATGCTAGTCCAGGTGAGGGACCCCTCCCTCACCTGAGACCATGCCATGCACTTGCATGTGGGAGGTCCCGCCGGCTAACCCCTAACAGGGGAATTAAATGGGCGGGACCCAAAGACAGGTTCCCCCCAACTGCTCAGGTCGTCAAAACCACAAAATTGGAGAGAACCTGTCAATCATTCCCAAAGATGCCCAACGGAGAACACGCAGTTGCTAAACCACCACCCAGTTTTCTGCCCCTAACCTACCACGGATCGGGGGTCAGATCTCAATCTTGGCCCTCTGACTCCCCCCTCTAACTGCACCAGCTCGCGCAGTGACCGCTGCAGGTCCTGTAAGAAGATGGTGTTCCCTTGTTCTGACAGGTGAACACCGTCAGCCCAGTAAAGCCACGGCTGATCTATGGTGATGTAGGGATGTGCCACTACAACCCCACCTAACTCCCTGACTACCTTACCCAGGGCCTTATTAACTCTCCGTCTAACCCGGTGAATGGCCCTAAGGGAAATGGCGTCCCTCCAAGTGATCCTCGGGAGGATCTCAGACCACACCACTTGCGTGGTGGGCCACACAGTGCGAAGCCACCGCAGGTCCTCGCGAGCCTGGCAGATCAAGGGCAGACCTCCAAGCATACACAGGTCATTACCACCAAGGTGTAAGACCAGCCATCTGGGTGCAGCAATGGGATGCCGCCCTCCCAGCAACAGCAGCAGAAGACCTTCCCACCACATGCCTCTTCTCCCCATCCAGACAACATTGACCCATCGGCCCAAAGACAGCTGGCTCTCCACGGCGTTTCTTGCTGCTGAGCGGCCGGCCCAAAATATCATACTGTGGCCGCAAAGGAATGCCGTCAGTCTCGTACTGGCATGGCTACCTGGAAGAGGACACAGAGAGGTTACCTAGCCTAAGACCCTGACCTAGACCCTCAGCAGGCCTGACATAACCCAAATATGCTGCTGACCGCCAGCGGCCGATCTATCGAATCCTCTGGGCCGGGAAACCTGAAAGTGCTGCGCTAGCAGCGGTGCCGACACGGAATGAATGCGTTCCATAGCCGGCGGGATCAATGCCTATCTTGGCCATAGCTCTGGACACGAAAACCCAGAATTGATAGCGGGTCAGAGGGGTACCGTCCTGGTGTTTAAAAAGGTACCCATGCCCCGGCCCCCTCAAGCTACAAAAGTGGTGCAGAGTAGCCACCAGGCACACAGACTGGTCAGTGGCCGCACTAAGCTCTATCCTAACCCCTCTATGTAACTGATCCATTTTGGAATGTCTCACCAAAAGGGAGACACCCCCCTCCCTAAACTCTAGATCAGTGAACTGGAAGGCACGGAGCGACCTATCAGCCTGCGAGGAGGCCATAGCCTCGCTGACCCATAGGGCCCCAAAAAAACATGACACAAGTCGCTGCCCTAAAAAGATGGGCCTCGTACAGAGAGGCACACAGACTGTCCAAAGCTTGATTAATCAGCGACAGCTGCTGCACCGTCAGGGCCTGGCGACTATCTGAAAGGGTCCCCTGTCGCTCCCTCACCCAGCCTTCCAGCATCTTCCGAATGCGGAAGTCACCCGAGAAGTCCATAAACCCACCCGCCTTGGACAGAAAGGCGAGACCGGCTAACTTGGACCTAATTGTCCTAACTGAAAGGCCACGCTGCCTAAGCTGGACACAAAATTCTGCCAGGTGTTCCACTGGGGCAGGCCAACTATGGGAGTAACCCCTATCTTGCCTGAAATCCCCAAACTCCTTACCTGCATGCTGGTATGCCCTCAGGGTGCCTGGAGCCACTGAGAGGGCCATAGTCCTGCAGGCCTCAGCTCTCCACTGCTCGGGAGCCCGCCCAGGCTCCAAAGGTGGTCGGGAAAAGCCTCTGGTGACGCTCGGGCCCACGGGGCCAGGGTCCGAAACCTGGACAACTGACCATGGGACAAGGCGTTAGCAATCCCCTTGTCTAACCCGGGGACATGTCTAGCCATAAATAAGGCATTTAGGGACAAAGACCTGTGCACAAAATGGCAGACAAGCTGCATGACCCTGTCGCTCTTGGAGGACACGGCATTCACAACATGGACCACTGCCAGGTTGTCACACCAGAAGTGCATGGTTTTGTCCCTAAACTGCTCCACCCAAAGCTCTAAGGCCACCACTAAGGGGAAGAGCTCCAAAAAGGTCAAGTCCTTAACCAGGGGAGAGGCCCTCCATTCTGGAGGCCACGCAGACCAGCACCACTGGTCACCTAACACAACCCCAAAACCACAGGTCCCCGCAGCATCTGAACACAACTGCAACTCAGCTTCCAAAAGAAGCTCGTGCCTCCAAAAGGACAACCTATTAAACTAGTCCAAAAAAGCCCGCCATACACGTAGGTCATCCCTGACCTCCGTGCATAAGCGGGTACGATGATGGGGCAACCGGAGCCCTTTCATCGCACTATACAGCCTCCATGAAAAAGCCCAGCCAGGAACAATGACCCGGCAGGCAAAATTAAGAATCCCCGCTAATTCTTGTAGCTGCCGAAGGGTGACCTTCCTGCAGCCTAACACTAGATCGAGTTTACCCCGAATCTTGACCAATTTGTCTAGGGTCAATCTAGAAGATTGCTCCTCTGAGTCCAATTCAATACCAAGAAAGGTAATCTTGGTAGCAGGGCCCTCGGTCTTCTCCGGGGCCAATGGCACCCCCAACTGGGCACAAAGGGCCTCAAAGTCCCGCATTAGAGCAAAGCATTGCTCTGAACGCACAGGCCCTGCCATCAAGAAATCATCAAGGTAGTGAACGAACGAACCCAGACCATTGCGCCTCCTGAGCGCCCACTCCGAGAAGGTGCTAAAGCTCTCAAAAAGAGAGCACGAGACAGAGCAACCCATAGGCAATGCCCTGTCCACATAAAAACCACCCTCGAAGTGGAAGCCTAAGAGCTCGAAGTTGTCTGGGTGTATGGGGAGGAGCCGGAATGCCGACTTAATGTCGCATTTTCCCATAAGGGCTCCAACCCCACACTTCCTAACCATGGCCACGGCCGCATCAAAAGATCCATACCGGACTGAACAAAGTTCATCAGGAATGAAATCATTCACTGACTCCCCTTTTGGAAAAGACAAATGGTGAATCAACCTAAATTCACCACTCGCCTTTTTGGGGACCACCCCTAACGGGGATACCCTTAGAGTTGGAGAGGGCGGCTCTGGGAAAGGCCCCAAAACCCTGCCTTCAGCCACCTCTTTTTGTATCTTTGCTCTAATGATGTCTTCATGTCCCACAACCAACCTAAGGTTGTCGGACATGAAGGCTTTCCTAACCCCTACATAAGGGATCCTAAATCCCAGAGAAAAACCTTGCAGGAGAGCATCCGCTCTCGAGCGAGGGTGGTAGTTTTTTAACCAACCCTTAAGCACTGGCAGTTTAATTGGGCTGGGCCCCTTTCCCCCAGTGGGCGGGGATTGCTTAGCCTGACCCCCTCCCTTCTTATTCTTCCCCTTTTTTGGCCTGGGACACACAGAAGTGGTGTGGGTACCCCCGCAGTTCCCACAAGCATGTCTGAACTTGAAAAAGGGGCAAAAACAAGCCCCCTTTGCAGAGAATTCATGACATGGGGGAAGAGTTGCTGTGGCGGCCTTAGCTGGGGTGGAAGCTGGGGACTCCTCCTCCATAAAGTGCCCACTGTCAGTTCTGTCACAGCCCTATTTCCCAGACATGTAGGTTGCTTGGAACCACAAGTCGGGAACTACCATGTCCCAGGGGAGAGTGGGATCGAATGCTACCCGCATCCGAAATGCCTTATCATAGTGCCTCCAAATTGTGCCCTTGTACTCGAAATGAGCATGGGCTATCAGATTGATGTACTTAAGCATTGAGGCAGCCCTAGCCGGCTGCCTCTGGAGCACAATAGTGGCGTAGGTCAGTTAAGCGTACAGCCAAGAGCTGAAACACTTACTGACCTTCGGCTTCTTGGGCGTCTCACCCTGTACCTCCCCTTCCTTATCCTTTCTTGGGACCTCCTTATTCAGGATGGAAAAAAGGTCTACATACTCCCCCCGCTAGATGGTCTCCTTTACCGAGGGATGTAGGTGGAAGCCTAAGGGTGTAGCTGGCAGCCCGCATGGGATGGCCCCTGCCCTAAGGCTGGCAAACGGGTCCCAAACCATGGTGGCCCCGACCCCCAGCACCCCCGGCCCTGATGGATAAGCCATCGCCGGGGGTGGAGCTATTGCAGCCGGAGCCGGCGGGGTCCAATCCCCCGCCCCTGACACCCTGGGCCCAGATGGAAAAGCCATCATAGGGGCCTGAGCAACCGCAGCCGGAGCTGGCGGGGACCACACCTGGCTACAGGTGCCCGCCGGAGACCCTAAAAAATTGACCCCACTCCCAAAACCCAGCGGGACAAAGGCCTGCCCGGGCAGAGGGAGGAGCAGAGTGGATGTCAAGTGTGGTGCGACCTCACCTGCCCCGAAAGGGGTAGAAGTCATCCAGGGTAGCCCCGGTCCCCCGGGGCCTGGCAATGCCGCCATCTGCCCGGGCTGGGCCCTCTGCCCGGACTGGGCCATATGCCCGGACTGGGCCGCTGCCTCCTTCCAAGGAGCCGTATGTGCTGATGTGGAGGCCCCTCCCGCGCCGGATCCAGACGTCCAGTGCTCGAGGTCATCCAAACGCTCGAGGACCCTGGCCCAAGAGAGAGAAGACATATCCTGATTAGGCCCAGGGGGCACAAACCCCATCCCCTCCAACGGGACCCCTACTGAAGCCCCCTCCTGGCTTGCTCGAGCCCGGGCCGAGGGCCTCAGCGCCCTCCTTGGTCTAACTACCAGCTGGGCCAGTGGAGCCGGTGGAGCCGGAGCCTTCTGCCTCTTTGGGGCCATTAAGCTACGAAACAGTCGTTATTTATTATTGTATTAGGTATTATTTATTTATTATTATTTTAATATTTATTTATTTATTTTTATTATTTATTTATTTTTATTTTTTTATCACAAAGAGACTGGAGCTAAAATGGCCCAAGCCCTTAAAGGGGGGAGCCGGTGGACTCTGCCAAAGAAAGCAGAGAAGTAGCAGTGAAGCTGCTACACACAAAAGAGGCCTAAATGACCCACTTTACACTCCCTGGTCCCGAGGAGATGTGGGGCCAGTCACTCCCCCCGACTAAAGCCCCGCCACACGAAGGCTACTGGGCCCTTGTGTCCAGAACAAACACCCCCCTCAAAGCCCACGGAGCGGTCCCCCTCGGTCCCGAGGAGGATGTGCTCCTAATGAAAACTCTGCATCGCCAGGCAGAGAAGTGATCCAAGGGGGTCTTTCCACCAGACCCCAGCCGCTCTGGATGCTATAGCAAGCCGCCACAGGCCTCCGATGAGGCTCCTCAAAATGGCGGCCGTCCCACGAGGCTGCCCCAAAATGGCGGCCTAAAGCAGACACCCAGCCGAGTTTCTGCTCAGGATGCGAGTCCGGGTGAAAAGGAAAAGCCTCGGGCCTGTCCTACCTTTTATAAGGCAGGCAGGCCCAGCCCAGACACGTCATCGATCAGGCCACCCTGGCCTGATCATCGGCCGAAATCTCACGAAATCTCGTGAAATCGCGATCTCATAAAATCGGCCGAAATCCAAGATGGCGGCTATGCCATGTGGCCGCTTTCTCCCCGATCCTCCTGCAAAAGGCGCCGGTAGGTAAGAACCACCGGCGCTATTTCAGAAGTCTGATATTGTTCTATGCACAATCCTTGTTTTATTGATTGCAGGTAATATTTTAATTTTCTAAGATGGTGGCTTTGGTGTTTTTATGAACAGTACCCCATAATCATCAAAATTATGACAAATCACAGCTTGAACTATCTTGCCTTGCATGTAATGAGTCTCTCTCATATATTATGTTTCACCTTTTAAGTTGCGTTACTGAAATAAATGAACTTTTGCATGATATTCTAATTTTCTGAGTTTCATCAATTTTACAAGTATGTGATAATAATGTAGACATATAACTGCAAAGGCTATGTAACAGGGATTTAAGATGTTATGGTTCATGATATATATTTTTTTAAGATAAGCCATATCCCTCCCCCACGCCATCTCTCTCTCACACACAAACATACTCCACTCACATTCCTTCCAAAAAATTATGATTGAAAGCAAAAATGAGAGCCTCATCCAAGCATTTCTACAGATGAAGTTATCAATAAAAATTACAAACTAGGGAAAATGTAGTGAGTCTCATATTTTTTTTAAAAAAAAATCTGTAGTATAGATCTGGAATTTTGGAACTGCTCAGTTTGGAGAAAGATACTTCATAGTACATGTCACATTGAACAAATCCTATCATTTTCAAGCAGGTTAATTTTAGTTAAGAGTTTATCTAAATGCGCACATAGTTGCTTCTTTGAGATTAAAATCCTAAACAGGAGAACAACTTCTTGGATTTCAGCAAGATTTACACTCAAATACTGTAATTCCATATAGAATTGCCCTGGGTCAGAGTATCTGTTAAATGTTTATATTTTTCAGTGACACTTACAGGTTGAAGAAAATAATAATAATTTTGGGAATCTAATCTGGAACATACCACATGGCCATACTCATTAAGAATTTCACACCAATGATTATTAGAATTTTTCATCCTCTCCACTTAATATTTGATCATTTAATATGTTATCTATGTATAAGATAATCCCTTTCCTGTTGATGATTTACTTACAGTATAAAACTAGCCAATATCGGCATACTTTTTGCAAAAACTTGCACAGCATAACTTTTTGGAGTGGCCTTCAATTGTGTTGGAATGTTTGTGGCAGTATCATTATATTTTTGCCCACCTTTCCTAGCAAATTATCCACCTGGTCTTTGCTTTACACGCTTTTCTTTCTCAAGGGTTTCAGTTCTTCTTTGTAATTTCTACACACTTTCCCAGATGTGTAACAAAACACTACAGTTTTAGGACTGATTTCTGAAAACAAAAACATTCCAGAATATGTGATGTCTTAGATCCTCAGGGGTTTTTGTGTACTGATGCCAGATGAGTTCAGAACATCTGTGGGGTCTCTCTTTAAACCATCCACAAAGACTGGTAACATGAATGCAGCTTGTGTACATAGCACGGCTGGGAAATGTGCTTTCTTAACAAGGGAGAAAAGTAATAACAGTTGCAATAACATTGCTCTTGGTTTGTTGCTCTCTTTCAAGAGTTGTAGGAACATGCTATAAAATTCACATGCTGTTTATCATGTTAAGTGGAAGCAATTGATCCAAAGCTGGATCTGTTACCAGCTTATGATATGAACACAAAACAGGAAACTGCACTCATATTTACTGGGAAAGTGAACCAGTTCACAGTGCAGAACTAATATTGGCAACAATTTTTTATTTTTCTTGACAATTCTTTGTCAGGCATATACAATTGAATCCTCTCCAAGTAGGAAATACGAGTTTGGCTAATGCATTGATGGAACCTATGGTGGGATCTGATTTTGTTTATTTTATTTTTACTTTAGCATTTAAGAAACTGTAAAGATTTCACTGTTGGTGTCAGATTTATAACCAAATTTCCTATTTTCTAAGAGGCCATGACTCTGAGTTCTACAAAAAAGAGTAATTCCTTTTATGATTGCAGAGTACAAGATCTTCTTGTTAATATCCAGATATTGCATCCTCTTTCCTCTAAATCAGGGGTTGGTAACTTTTATTTCCATGGATCTCTTTGAAAGTTTTCTGAAACCTACAGACTCCTTCTCAATATACAGTGGCAGGTGTAAGATGCAGGCAGGAACAGCATAGACTAAACAGCACAACTAAGTAGGTGGCATTTTGTACAGAACCATCTACACAGTATATGGCTTAGATCTTTCCAAGTCCAGATGGGAAATTCTACAAAAGGTAGTGGAGAATAAAAAGGCTAAGATCTTGTGCGACTTGCAAATCCAGACTGGAAAGACAAGTATGGTGTTAGCCATCAACTAGATATTGTAGTAGTGGACTATAACTATAATACAATATTGATAGATGTAGCAATGCCAAGTGATAGAAACTTCAGAAAAGGTGTATGAGAAGATGGAATTACCTGCTGGCCAACTTATCTGCCAGCCGGGATTTGCGCCGGAGCCAGGAAACACAGCTTCCGGCGTAGCCACCATTTTGGATGGCCGGGGTCTCACGAGATTTCATTAGATACCAGCCCCAGGCCTTGCACATCCAGTGCTGGCATATGATGCAGACATGGGTGAGCCAGCCTGCCCTATAAATAGGGCTGCACAGAGTTTGGGCCTCTTTTTCGCCTAGGCTGCTGAAGAGCGAACACCCTCCCTCCCTATTTTTCAGTGTGCTTCTTGGGTCGCCCTAGGGGGCCGATAGGAATTTTTGGTGGTCACAGTGCTTTAGCTGTGACCATTTTTTCATCTATTCCACACTGTGGAGCAGAATGGTTTGGTTAGGGAGTGCTTTGCAGTTTTAGTCTTAATTTGTTTAATTGGCTTCCCTGTGGTCACTGGGGTAGGCAGATTAGAGGAAGAAATTGGGAGGTGTTTAACAACTGCATGTTTTCCTTTGGGCATCTTTTGAGGTGAGGGGCAGACTTTCTCCAAGAGCTCATGGTGTCACCACTGGCCTGTCAATGACTACTTCAGCTTCAACCACAACAACACAAGAGCACACAACAGTTACAAGCTTAATATTAACCGCTCCAAATTGGACTGTAAAAAATATGACTTTAGTAATCGAGTTGTTGAAGCATGGAACTCATTACTGGACTCAGTAGTATCTTCCCCTAAGCCACAACATTTTACCCTCAAATTATCCACAGTTGACCTCTCTAGATTCCTAAGAGGTCAGTAAGGGGCATGCATAAGTGCATTAGTGTGCCTTCCGTCCCTGTCCTATTGTCTCTCCTATATCTCATATATCATATCTACTATTCTTCTATTTTAATCTTCTTATACTACTCTCATATTATCCTTCTATTCCCTATTTGATATATTCTATTCCTAAATTTTCACTTCTATTCTTTCTCTAATATATTTTACTCGAGTATAACCTCTATAACCTTCATTGTGTATTGTTGTGCATTGGACAAAATAAACAAATAAATTAAATAAATAAAGACAGGCATAGAAGCTTATTGGATGAGAGCTGAAACGTCTTCAAACATCTTTAGCTATGCACTTGAGGATGAACATCCTTCGAATGGTACAGGAGTATGAAGTCTGCGGAGAGGGGCGGCATACAAATCCAATAAATAATAAATAATAATAATAATGAATGAATTTCCAGAAAAATCTGCAGACCACAAGAACCATTTGTGCTTCAGTGTGAGATGCAGACAACATAGACTCATCCCTAATAGTCTGCCTGTCTTCAACAGTGAAAGGACACAGGGCAGAAAACATCCTGCGGAAAGCACAGCACGACAACATAGTCTTTTCCGCAGTTCCATTTGCACTACTCAGGTGACCCTGAGAACAAAGACAAATCCCTAACTGGCCTCAAGGACTCTCTAAAAGAATGCAAATGACCAGCTATCTGCAAGGAATATCAATCCTTCCATTCCCTGCCATACAATCAGAGTTGAAGAAGCTTCTTACATGAGCATGGAAATACCTTCAAAGAAAAACCAGAAAGTCCAGATGCCTGTTGAAAAAGCACTTTTGGACAATCATGCCCTGGATAAATGAAAATTTCCATAGATATTTAAAAGCAAAGTAGTTCAAAGGTAATAGACTTCATAGACTTCCCAGGGGGTGTCTAGACCTCAGGTTAATATTCTAAGTCAAGATGTAAAATCTTTTGGTGATGAATGACACTGTTGCTGGACTGATGATGAAAACATCACTTGCTCCAAATCTTTCTCTTTTTTTAAAAAAAATTTTAAACAAAAATGCCCCCCCCCCCCCCCTCTTTTGAGCACGTTTTGGCTTACAATACATTTTCTCCATTTGGAAACTTAGAAAACCTATTGCTGATTTTCATCCACGAGAAAGGAAAACTATAACACAATGTAAATAAATAACTTATTCCTACCCCCTATAATGGCTGATTGTTTCTTGCTGTGATTTCACAATACTTTCAAGTTGCTAGCTGAATTTGGCACCATTTGTGCCTATCACTTGCAAGTTACATGAAATATTTAATGGCAGAAACCAAACAAGACATAGCAGAAGCAGTAACAGCTAAGATACTGAGATTCTTAAACAGGCTGAAAATATATTTGAGACAGTCTGTTCCATTCAGAATTCTAATGACTTAAATTACATTAAATAATATTGGATATTATTTATTAATAATTGATATAATACATACAAAATTCATTAGATAATCTCCCTGGCAATAAGCTTGATTATGAAAGTTATGCATATAAGGGAGGGGTGGGTTCTAACTTACCTCATTGCTGGTTTGCTTTCTTCCATGCCACATGGCAGAGCAGATGCGCACATGCATAGTACCAAAAAACTTGGCTTCTGCGCATGTGCAGAAGCAAAAATTAGCTTCTGCGTGTAAGCCAAAAACAAGATGGCAGCACCCCTGGACTGGCATAGATAGAACCAGCCCAATGACATCAACACCAGTTTACTAACAGTTCTAAAGAACTGGTTAGAACCTATAGAAACTCACCTCTGATATAAATATTAGAATTTATAGGTGCCAGGTCATTTGCCAGGACTCCCAATGATATTTGTACCTTCTATTAAATTAATTCCTCAACAATTAGAATTGAATAAATGCAAATATTTGTCTTCTTCATAAAATGGCAAAACTTTTAAGAGTTGGCCATCATATGTGGTAATGTAAAAATCTTTCACAAAAGAATTTTGGTCCTCTTTGGTTTTTGTTTGTTTGTTTGTTTTTTTGAAAAACATGCAATATTTTGGAGCTCACAAGATTTGAAATAGTGGCCAAATATTTGGTCTTTGTTCACAAGTGGTACTTTAATCCAAAAAGATTGCTGCTCCTTTATTTATAGAATTGCCTGCTTTTGTTGCCATACTTAGTAGTATTGAGTTCCTGAATAGAGATTATACAAATATAGCACCAGTTAATGCAAGTGCAAGAAGCCCTTATTCATCTTAACTAAAGACAGTCCTTCCTTCCTTCCTTCCTTCCTTCCTTCCTTCCTTCCTTCCTTCCTTCCTTTTTTTTCTCTCACACATTTACCTATCTTCTCTCTTACACACTTACCTATCATTCAATTTCATGCATATCAGTAATGGAACTCAGCCTCAGTTTCCCACGAGAGAAATAATTTTTCTGAGCCAGGGTTTGAAGGTTGATTTGTAAAGCTATGCTAATTCTTGTGCAATACCTTTTGCAATGACACTCACTTTTCATAAAGAAATATAGATACTATGGCATCTACTGAAGGAAAGTATTTTTAATTTTGTTAATGCAGAAACAATGCATTAGGATTACAGATTATAATGAATCTAAGGTTGGCTCCATAAACTTTCAAAGTTCATGCTGACTTGAAGTCAATCAGTAACTTTACTAATCTTGTTTCAGATGATGAATCAGTAGGATGCTGCAGAAGATATCACGTTCAAATTTAAAAAGGAGCCGGTACAGCAACCTAAAAGATATTGCCATTCAAATTAATCAATACTGGAACAACAGCTTTTTGTATTCCTTTCAAATCATATTCCACGATCTAAATGGCTCTACAGAAAAATACAAAATAATATTAAAAAATTAAGGTATAGGAATAAACAAACAAAAAATCCCTTTACTCACTCATCTAGTGAGTGGCTGGAAGACAAGAGAGTGAGATTATTAATCCTAAAAATGACAGCTGGTAACTGTCCACTTTGTTTTTTTTCCTTTGTTCATGGGAATTTCTATGGTTTTTAAAATCTTTTGAGTAAAACAATATTATTTGAAAGTTTAACTCACTCCTTCATTTAGGGAAGGAGGAGGAGGAGGAAGTAAACCTTGATCCTCAAGTAATCCCACATGTCAATCTGCCATTTAGATCTTTATAGTTCACATAAGCCTCCTGCTGCACGAATCCTAGCGGCCGATAAGGTCCCACAGAATTGGCCTTCTCCAGGTCCCGTCGACCAAACAATGTCATTTGGCGGGGCCCAGGGGAAGAGCCTTCTCTGTGGCGGCCCCGGCCCTCTGGAATCAACTCCCCCCAGAGATTAGAACGGCCCCCACCCTCCTTGTCTTTCGCAAATTACTCAAGACCCACCTTTGTTGCCAGGCGTGGGGGAGTTAGGATATTCATTCCCCTAGGCCATTACAAGTTATGTATGGTATGTTTGGTTTTTATAATAAGGGTTTTTAGTTGTTTTATTAAATTGGATTGTTACATGTTGTTTTTTTATCATTGCTGTTAGCCGCCCCGAGTCTGCGGAGAGGGGCGGCATACAAATCCAATAAATAAAATAAAATAAAATAAATAAGCATCTAAAACTTTTTACATATATATTCAGGTGAACTCATTAACCATTTCCCTATCATCAGGAACTCTTTATTATCAGTATTCCTAATGGGGAGAAGTCATTAAAAACATTTAACCAAGAACAATTATGGAACCAGTATTGGGGGCACAATGGCTCAGTAGTTAAAGGCTCTGAGTTTGTCAACTGGAAGTTGACAGCCCAGTTTGAGTCCCGAGTACAAGGGGGTGAGCCTAATACTTTCCCTAGCTCCTGCCCACATAGTAGTTCAAAAGAATGCAGATGCAACTAGATAAGTAGCTACCACTCAGTAGCGGTTTCTTCTTTTGTCCATACTGGTGTACTGTGTGTGCATTGCAATGTTTTGCACATTCACACACACACATCCTCTCATGAGCTTCTTTGAATTTTGACAGGCATGTTCTAGAACATTCCCTGAATGGAATACAGATAGGCCACAACTTACAACCAAAACTGGGACAGAACTCTCACAAATAAATAATCTGGTTGTAAAGTGAGTCATCACATGACTGCATATGATTTTTTTTTTTGCTGTGGTCATTAAGCAGATCTTATGGTTGTTAAACAAACCTTACTTCCCCATTGCCTTTGATCATTGGGAGCCACTGGGAAGTTTGCAAATAGCAATTACCTGTCCCCAGGGCTCCAGAATGTTGTAACTATTGTAATAGTATGCTAGTTGCCAAGTGCCTGATAATATCACATAACATAAGGATGCTGCAATGATAATAAGATCCAGTTGTAAGTCACATATTTCAATGCCATTGTAACCTTGAACAGTTATTAAACAGATGATCATAGTGTAAGAACTACCAGTGTTGCCTTTTAGCTTAGAATTGCCTATGTCTCTATTACCAAAGAGAAATCCCAATTCCTTGCATTGGCTTACCTTGTATCTTTGTTTTTCTCCTCACCATTGCAACCTCCCCCTTCCCTTTCCCCTTCCCATACATACACATACACATATGGGGGGAGTGGGTTAAATTTGGGGCATATCATGTACAAAGCGATACTTAATTCCTGGCATTTCTCCTCTTCCTTAGCATACACAAACACATATACATGCACATACACATAGAAATACACATATATCTATATTGTTTATATGCTTGGAAAGGCTTAGAAAGGTTAGAACTATGTTGCCTTTAACACAACCTAAGCATTGCCCATAAAATCATCTGGTATAATGTCATTCGTGTCAATGACTACTTCAGCTTCCATCACAACAATACACAGGCACACAACAGATACAAACTCAAAGTAAACTGCTCCAAACTTGACTGTAGGAAATACAATTTTAGCAACCAAGTAGTTAATGCATGGCATTCACTTCCTGAATCTGTAGTATCATCACCCCCCCAAAAAAAACAAAACAAAACCCCTTTACACTTAGACTGTCCACTGTTGATCTCACAAGATTCCTAAGAGGTCAGTAAGGGGTATGCAAAAGTGCACCAAAGTGTCAGTTGCCCCTGTCCTAATGTTTCTCTATTATTAGTACCAATATCATGTATATAAACATTGTTATATATATTGCATACTACCAATACATACTTAACAAAATAAAATAAATAAAAATAAATAATAAATAAATATATAAATGGTTTTGTTATAGTGGCCCCCTCTGATCTGGGTTAGACTTTCCTTAAGTCTTTCTGAAGGTAATGCTTGAGAAAGTTTTTGTTTTAGAGATAACGCCCAGATCTATTAAAAAATTATATTGTTTTTACTATTCAGCATGTGATACTTCCCGCCATTATAGCATTAATTGGTAGAAAATATATGGGGGTCTACTGATAGATCTCTGAATGTGTAGCAGGGGTTCTGTAAGGCATTTCTGACCCCCACAAAAGGAACAATAATCAGACTTCTCTTGAGTCTGCCCTCTAAATTAGCCTGGTGAAAAGATGAAAGCTTAGAGTTCAGAGGTGCAGTATGTGAGAAGACTACAACTTCAGTTCTGAGATTGAAAATGAATTCTTGATCTGATTCATGGTTTTATAGCCCCCCTGAGTCAACATTTTGCAGCTGATTCCAGCTGGCAGACACTAAGTTTCAAGGCAGCAAGCAGATCATGGGATTCTACACCATACTTATAAATTAGTTATTGTCTGTTGAACAACGTTAAAGTATGTTTAGGTGCAGTCATTAATTACTTCCTACTTCTGAAGCGCTGTCTGTTCACATCTGATGGTTATGGGTGATCCTAAACCTTTCCCCTTTTATGTCCCACCCTAAAGTATATCTATTTCCCAGACAGCAAATATCTTCTTAAATTCATATTTGGCCATTTAAGTCAGGCTAAAGAATAAATGTTACTATTAGAAAAGGCGGGAATTTAAGATGCTTAATGATACTTAAAAATGAATGACTTTGAGAAGGAGAATGGTAATTGATAATGCAAGAATTTGGGATAAGAAAAAAAACATTCAAACCATGATAATATTTCAGAGTTTTTCAAAACAAAAACAAAAATAATTGGAACAAGGAAAGCTATCAAGATTGACTACTGAGACATTCTGTTTAGCTTCATTTAAACTAATCAAGCTGGTTTTCATGTTTGGCAATGCGAAACAGCTTGATTAGTCTTTGAGAAGAGAATTTCCCAATCCTTTTTAGAGATACCAATGACTGAACATGATAACTTTTCCATGTTCTGTTCCTGTAGTTGGTATGAGATTTTTAAGAGATATACAGTAGCATATATATATGCTGAAGGGATTGGATACTGTAGCCTAGACTAGAGGATAATTCTCTGCCTTACAAGGCAAAGGTTGCAGGTTCAAGTCCCAGTGGGTATGGCTAGCTGATGAGACCAAACTAAGGCCAAAATAGATCTATCCTAATCTTCCTTAATTTTCAAATTCAGCAAAAGCCTTAATATAAAAGCCAATTTATATTAAATTTAGGAGTTTAGTATTTAGGAATTGGCTTTTCTGCTGAATCCCCCTGTAGATGTTACATCTCAATATTAAATCTTATTCTGAATTGATATGCTCTGTAAAGTAAATATTAATAATCTAAAGAAAGGAATGCAGCGGAGACATCAAGATCAGCTTTGAGAAAGCCTCCATTGTCTTCAACTGTGTCCTTATAGTACAATTTCCATAGGAGGCATTGTTGTTATTATTGTCCATTGAGTCAGCACTCAATGTCAATGTCTCAATGTCTCCTGGTGACTATAGGGACAAGTTCCTGCAGTTCTCTTGAAAACATATTTTTGGAAGTGATTTTGCTGTTATGTTTTTCATATGCATGAGAGAGAGAATGACTGGTGCAATAAGAGGGTTAACAAAAGTGGCTTTGATAAATACCTTTTCCAGTATTATTAGAGAAACTATAAATTAGTGCAACAGGGTGAAGTACTTTGAGCAAGACTGAGAAAGTGAAATGGTATCCCATTCAAAGAGATAAAATTAAACTGCTTTATTTCCCTCTCCCACCAAACATGCTTAATGTGGCTTCGCTTTCTGTTTACTACTAAGGAGTAGATTCAAACAGTGTACCCAGGCTGATCAATGAATTTTAAATGCAACCCTTCTGAGTAAGCAGTAACACACATTACATGCTTTTTTGCTGAGACTTTAAACAAAAATCATGTCAGTTTCTAGTTATAAGTATATAAATTATTCACTGGAAAGTTGATGATTAAACAAACATGAAGATATCACCTGATGGCACTAGAGAACTATTGGCAAGATGTCATCTTTCTTTCCCCAAAGCTTGAAATGTGTTATTATTAATCTGACATTTGTCATTAATTACTTAGTCAAAGAAAAATAATTGGTTTCACGCTTATAGATAAAATGCAACATGTGTAGAGGTTTGCAATTTTTTGCTTCTATCTCTCAAGGCATCAGCTCATCTAAATTTCCATTCCTATTTAGCAACCCCAGATACTTTGCTGGATAATATAGAGATGCTTGCTGAAGTTATTTATGTTGCCCCTATGCTAAGATGCCCAATTGCCTTACAATATTTATGATGTTGATCTTTGAGGCATCTCTATGAGTTAAGGGAATTTTAACTGCCTTATTACAGATGGCAAAGAGAAAAGGTTATAAAATAGATTTTCAAAAATCCAACTGAAACACAAACATTAATCCTGGGATGTAGAAACCAGCTAGGTGATTCATAGGCTATAAAAGGCATATGTCCTTCCCCTACCAGTAATAGATTTTAATCTCTGCTAATCCAATTTTGCATTTTACTGGTGATTCATTTGTTTGGGGCTTCAACTGTGTTTGAGAGGTCACCTCTTCAGTATGCCTTGTAAATATCTACACTTAGTAAATTCTAAAGGGTTGGATTTTATTGTTAAACATGTTGCCCTACTGTATTTTCTGACTCTCTTGCCATTACTTGCAGTGGAATTGACAATTACAGCTGCCATGAAGTAAGGATGATAAGCTGTGAATGGAACTACCATACTTGTTTTCATAGGATGAGCCAGGCCTCTGGTTGTTCGGTCATTCAAAATACGAGGTAATATTTATTAGACTACACTGATTTATTTTTTCCTTTCCTACTGAAGACTTGTACAAGTGTCTATTTGATGTCTACAAATGGCAGACCACATAATGACAGTTATCTGCATATCATCCATATACCTAGTTGGGAATACTACCTTCAAAAGAGTTTTGAAACATTATATGACACTATCTGAACATGGGAGAAAAAATGTATTTTATAAGGCAGTCACCAAAGCTTCAATGTTCCTTTACTGCTTTTTTCAAAGGCAAAATTTGAATGTTAAGGAACAGCTTTGATTTAGAATTATAGTCCTGTGACTTTTGCTCTAAATATTTTATTAATCTCCATCAAGGAATATATAAAAATCTTAAAAACTGCTTTATGAAGAACCCATATAACCTATTAGAATTATTACTATCACATCCATCCAGCATGAAGTTATACATAGTTGTGCTAATACAGCATTTTTAATGTCTCTGCGTCTTGCTATAACAAACCACTGTTAGGCTAATATGATTTTTAGGGCAGAGAGACTATGCATAGCCTCACATTACAAATAATGTATTTTTGTACATTCATACAACACATAAAGCAAAATCTGCACAAAGTATGAAAATGCACTAAAAAGTTTTCCTTCAACTAAAGATTATACACAAAATTTATCAACAGAGTGACTGCTGGAAATACACACAACATATAAGTAGGCGAGTGAAAAGTTATGACTTTTAGTTAAGGGGAAAAAATAATTGGCCTCATTTTGTAATAAACAAAACACAAGATATACCACATAAAATGTACTTTATAATCTTAGTGACCTAGTTTGAAAAGACAATAGACAATTCACTGTTGGATCATTAAGATTTGTAGCATTAACTATACATTTTTTTCTCCATCTATATAACATAGAACTTTGAAGTCTAATTCAAGCCAAGCAAAGGTTTTTCTGAGCAACACACTGTTTATATATGTAGACAGATAAACAGACAAACTTACACACAACACACATACACATGTAGACTTTGAGAAAAGGCTGTACTTTACCTGAAAGAGAAATAAAAAATTTTTGAACTTGGTTGTTTGCCTGCATGTACTTCCTTACCTGATTAGGTAATATCATCAGTATTAAGTTTGGAATTTGTTCTGTGTTTATATATAGTAAGTATTGGAGGTGGATTTCTCCTTGATTAGGGTACTGTTTTCTGCTAGAGGTTTGTCTGATGTTGATTCCTATTTATCTGGTTATAGGCTGATAAACAGGATGTGTTCTTGTCTTTTTGTTTTCTTCGTAGCTTTTTTTATTGCCTCTATTAAATGGTGTGTAAATGTGGTTTATCTCCATATGTCTATTGATGGCTAATTTATCTGAATGTCAAGTTTTCAGGAATTCTTATGGTTTCAGAAAACCATGTCATCACCAAAACTGGCAAGGCAAGCTATTGTATCCAAAATGGGTACAGTCCACATTCACTAGATCTAATGATATTACTTAGTTGGTTAATAAAGATTGACAAACAAACAAGTTCAGAGCACCAAAGCCTTTATAGCTCAACTATGAGCTACAAATATTATCTTTTATCATTAGTCAACTAAAATGTATCATGCATGTTTGACTTATATCATTTTGGTTTAGTGATGAGTATGAAATTTGGTTATTATGTGCATTTAGTATTTCATATAATATTAATAATTCCTGTTTGCATGAACATAAGGCTGCCAAGTTAGTGAAAAGCTTTCTAATATGAACTATAATTATTAATATCCAATAGTAGTTTCTTTTACCTTAGATTATCTTGTAATCTCACACTGTTTATTTGCCAATTGGGGGGGGGGGGTGCCATCAATTGACATCCTGATTATTTCTAGTAAGATGATAGAACATTTTAAAGAAATCCTTCATCTGCTACTCCTATTACCACTCTTTCATAAATTGTATAATGGTCGACATCCCATGTACCACCAACCAAGAATAGGAAAGCACACCCCTTACTTCCTCAATCTAATCCAAAACCAATCTCAAATATAAAACCAATCTCAAATGCAAACTAATCAATGCAAGAAGCGTAGTTAGCAAGATGTCTGAATTCTTCCTCCACTGATATCTTCAACATTATTTTTGTCTGCGAAACATGGCTAAATGCATCCTATCCTGACTCCATTATTACATCAAGACCCTGAATCTCATAGAGGAGACGGAGTAGCTATATTCTACAAAAAGTCACAAAACCTAAAAAAATTCAAGTTGCACATGATCTTACCCTCCCTGAAACTATCATCTGTGATCTATCCCTAAATGTCACACTCCGCTTCCTACTTTGCCACAGAGTCCCTGACTACAACATCACCCATGCAAATATTTAACCTGGTCACAAATTTTATCCTGTATAGAATAGCAATCAATTTATTTTTTGGTTCCTTGGGGTTCTTGCTGGATCCATCATGCAATAGCACTAATACTGCAGTTTTCTTTGGTGCTTTTGCTGTCAGGATGGAGCCAGGGTCATTGTGTCTCTTACATTTTCTTTACATTATAATTAAACTCGAACTTGATCAGGAGTATAGTGACAACTGAGTGTGGAGTAGCCAATTGCATGTGGCAATTTTTAAGCTATAACTTCAGGTGAAAAGGGAGGGAAGGGAACTCTATTGTATTATCAGGACTGCAGCTATATTAAATCCAGCCTGTTTTGGGAACTGTTTGGTATACTAGTTAAAGAGTAGAAACTTGGAGATAAGATTTCTACTTAGACACAAAAGCGAGCAGAATAACTTGGGACCAGTTCCTTTCTTCAAATCCTAGGAAGCCTGCAATGGCAAGCCACTTCTGAAAATGTTGCCAAGGAAATTACAGGGACTTGTCCAGGCAGTCACTGACCAAAAAGGCTTGTTATAGTCTCCATTGCTAATGTACCTGCTTTTATTTTCTTTCTCACTTTCTGTTTATGTGCATCACGCCCAGTGAAGGGCTACCAAAATTTTTACTACCACACTGTGGGTGTGGCTTATGCAGGATGCCCTGTGTTTTCTTTCATTATCTTTCAGTGCAAATTGGATGCTCTGGGGTGGAGCTCCATTTTCGCTATCCCACTACAACGCCCCACCCCCGGTCTGGGCAGTAACCCACCTCTGATCATGCCTCATAAGGCATGCAGAAATCTTAGTTTTAGTTTCCAACTTTTGGCAATCAAGACTAAGAAAACCTTTTCCTGAGCACATGAGAAACCATTGCCAGTTAGGGTAAATGGTGCAAAGCTATATATTTAGGATCAATGCCAATGTATCATTTTGTTCTTTCACTCTTCAGATACGTGGAATGTTTATTAATATTGCCTAAGGGAACAGTTGTTTTGAGAAGCAGTTTAGCAATATGTGTCAGTGATTCAACCGTCTGTCTATAAAGTTTGGAAAACCCCATGCGGAAGAAAGCATTACTGAGATATGCCACACCTCACATCGAGTCTTCGGAGAGGGGCGGCATACAAATCTAATAAATTGAATTGAATTGAATTGGTATCTGCTCTGATTAAATTATTCCTTTTGTTTGCCTTCATTAGACTATTGTGCAGAATTTAGCAGAAGAAACCCCCACAATGTGTTTTCTTGCCATGAGAAACTTATTCCCCCCATAGGCTGTCCTTTTAATTTATTCATCCATCCTCTTATGTTCTCAGATTAAGGGGGAAAAAAACCTTCCAAATATTGTAAATGAGAAGAATAAAGTAAAATTGGTCTTTAGTGTTCCAGAGAATTGCTGCTATCTCTGAGTGAAATTTTGTATACATAGAGTTCCTCTGTTTTGACATTTCAACTGCATCATCTTTTTGAATATGTTTCAATAGGACAAAAAGTCAACAATATATGATGATCACATAATTTACTTTTGACTTTGTGTTCAATTACATATACAAGGAACAATGAGGTTATACAGTGACTCTGTCACCTATTCAGGTAAAGTGTTTAGCTGTACTTAAATGGAGGTATGTGAAAGCTACTTTCTACCATGCTGTTCAGTAAAAATCACCAGGGATTAGAAAACAGTTAAAGAAACTGTCCATGTTCATGTTCTCCCGGCTCCTTCACACATTTAGATAAACTATCCAAGAATAATATTTATATATGCAAGATTTGATTGTTTTATACTTTTGCATTTGTAAGTTTTTCAGTCATTGAAATTGAATAAATAAATAAAATATAAATGAACAAACACAATTCCCTAACATAATTTAATATCTTAATAACCTCTACTTAAGAACGCCTCTGCTTAAGAACTTTTCTAGATAAGATAAGATGTTCAAATTTTTTTTGCCTCTTCTTAAGAACCATTTTCTACTTAAGAACCTGAGCCCAGAAAAATTTCCCAGGAAATTTGAAAGCGGCATGAAGGCCTGACCAGTTGCCTGCCATTCCCGCTTTAATCCCGGCCTTCTCGGGCTTTTCTGGGCTGCAAGAGGAACCTTTTGGTGGAGCTCAAGGAGACTTTGGCAGTCCAGACTGAGCAAAGCATTTTCCTTTATCTGGGTGCTTGGAGAGGGAATAAACCACTTCACTTTGGTGACTCCCTCGCGCTGCCTCCCACACACCTGGCATGAGATTGCCTCCCAGAGTCTCTGGGCATGGAAAGCCAAAAGGGGGCGCTTCACCCCAGCCAAATCAACTTGGCTTCAGCCAAACTGAGAAGTCACCTCAGTGAAGGAAAGGCGTTGGCTACAAAGCAAGTGAACGAGAGAAGAGGGGAGCCCTTCTGGAAGGGAGAGGAAGCAGCAGCAGTAGCTGCTGCCTTTCAGTCAAAGGACTGGGATTTTCTGGGCTGCCAAAGGAGCCTTTCGGTGGTGCTTAAGGAGGCTTTGGCAGTCCAGAGCAAACAAAGCATTTTCCTTTCTCTGGGCACTTGGAGATGGAATAAACCTCTGCCAGCATCCAGAGAAAAGAAACGATCCCTTCACTCTGAGCAGCGATTGTCCTCCTCCTCTTCTTCTTCCTCCTCCTCTAACCCCAATTCTGAACTTTTATTTCTTTCCTAATGAGTCTGCATGCACTATTTGCTTTTACATAGATTCCTATGGGAAAAATTGCTTCTACTTACAAACTTTTCTACTTAAGAACCTGGTCACAGAACAAATTAAGTTCTTAACTAGAAGTACCACTGTATAGGGTTTCCTGCCTAAGCAGGGGGTCGGACTAGAAGACCTTCAAGATCCCTTCCAACTCTGTTATTCTATTCTGTTTTGTTTTGTTTTGTTTTGTTTTGTTTTGTTTTGTTTTGTTCTGTTCTGTTCTGTTCTGTTCTGTTCTGTTCTGGTCTGGTCTGGTCTGGTCTGGTCTGGAGTGGTCTGGTCTGGTCTATTCTAGTCTTTCAGGATAGGGTGATCCTTTGCACAGATAACATACATTGTAGATATAACATTCCTTATCTGTGATGAATTATCAGTAAAAAGCATAAATAATGCTTTGTTGGCTCACATTAAATGTTCAGCTGTTTTGGTTTCCCATAGAAGACAGCCATATGCTACCACAGAAAATTCTTAAGCAGGATATTAATACAATGCTCCCACCCTCTTTTGTTATTGCTTTCTTGTAATTGGTATTCTGTGGCATGCTGCCCATTCAAAAGTCTGACAAGCTGCTTTTTGGATGCAAATTTTAGATTTGATGTTTTGCTGGAACATCTTTTAGCTGCCACTTGAACTTACAATGAATCTTGAACTAGTGATTAAAATGCTATTGGTGTTAGATTGCTGTGACACATGTTTGGCCAAAGGAGTCGAAAAATATGACTGGAAATGAAACAGACTTTAGGGAAATATATATTTCTGATAGGGGGAATCCTAATTCAAGAATCATTTTAAAATGAATCTGATGGAAATCAAGGAAGCATTTTCATTCATGTCTAATGAACACAAGCCTTTTATAACAATTAACAGAACAGTTCAAGGGATGGGTGTTGATTTGTTAGATTTTCCAAATACATGGTAGGTTTGACTGGGGAAATTCAATCTGTATGGATAACAGTGGGACATCAGTCATACATAGTTCATGATTCTTTGCAAAAAATGCTTGTACTAAATTTGTAGTTGAAATTCTGGAACTTAGTAGTAAATAAGAGCCAGAATCTGAGTTACATGAATAGAATTGCATTGTTGGCCCTTTTTATGAGTCATGGTGAGAGCTCCAACTCAGGCAACAAATCAGAGCTGTTCACCATCCCTCCTTTCCACCCTAGTGTTTCAATCTGGTTATATCCTTAGTAGTTTCTGCTCAGTTACAGGTGTTACTATTTAGCATCCTGAAATAAAAATAGCCTATCTTAGAAATAATAGCAGTCTTCATTTCTTAAAACATGCCTTATCTGAGACTGAATTCAACAGTACCTAAGGTGAATGATGGATGCTAACAATAAATAGAGATAACAAATAGCTATATATGTGGGTGTCTGTGCACCTGTGTGTGTATATTTTTCTTTAAACGGTGTTGCTTTTATGCAAACATTGATGGGATATCAATATCTTGCTCTGACAAAATAAACCATTATACCAGGGGTCCCCAAACATTTTACACAGGGGGACAGTTCACTGTTCCTCAGACTGTTGGAGGGCCGGACTATAAAAAAAACCCCTATGAACAAATTCCTATGCACACTGCACATACATTATTTAAAGTAAAAAACAAAATGGGAACAAATACAATATTTAAAATAAAGAAGAAGTAATAAAGTAATTAAGTAATTAAGTAATTTATACTTCTTTATTAACAAGTAAATTTAAACTTAAATCAACAAACTCTCTCCATTTCTCCTTCCTTCCTTCCCTCCCTCCTTCCCCTCCACTTCTCTCTTCTCTCTCAGTTTTTTTCTTCTCCCTCATTTGTTTCATTTTCCTCTCCCTTGTTCTTTCCCTCCATCATTTTCTCATTTTTCTTTTCCTCTTTTTCTCTCTCTCTCTTTCTCTTTCTTTCTCTCTGTCCCTCTCTCTTTCTCTCTCCCTCTTTCTTTCTTTCTCTCTCTCTTCTCTCTCTTTCTCTCACTCACTCTCTTTGTATCTCTCCCTCTTTGTATCTCTCACTCTTTCTCTCACTCCCTCTCTCTCTATCTCTCCCTCCCTCTTTCTTTCTTTCTCTCTCTTTCTCTCTCTCTTGCTTTCTCTTTCTCTCTCTCTCTGTCCCTCTCTCTCTCCAGCAATGGCTTTCTCTCTCTCTCTCTCTCTCCAATTACAGGTAGTCCCCAGGTTAAGTCATCCCCGACTTACGACGTTTCATCGTTACGATGACCTGGGGACAGCAGTGGATCTCGAAGGCTGCAGTAATGCAGCACCAAGAAGGACCGGCTGTTGGTCCCTTGAAGACACCACCACCACCACCTCTGTTTGGGCAAAGGGATCTCCACAGTAGGTGGTGGCAGCTTCAAGGGACCAACAGCTGGTCCTTCTCGGGGCTGCATTGCTGCAGCCTCTGAGGCTGCCCACCGAGGAGATCTTTTCACCCGAACGGAGGCTGCAGCGGCAGCCTCGGAAGCTGCAGCAACGCACTCCCGAGAAGGACTGGCTGTTGGTCCCTCGAAGCTGCCACCACCTTCATTTGGGCAAAGGGATCTCTGTGATGGGCGGCAGCAGTGGCGGTTTCAAGGACCAACAGCCGGTCCTTCTTGTCACTATGTTGCTGCAGCCTCTGAGGCCGCCCATCGCGGAGTTCCCTTCACCCAAACTGAGGCGGCGGTGGCCTCAGAGGCTTCAACAATGCAGCGCTGAGAAGGACTGGCTGTTGGTCCCTTGAAGTCGCTGCCACCGCCTCTATTCGGGTGAAGGGATCTCCGGGGTGGGTGGCAGCAGCGGAAGCTTCAAGGGACCAACAGCCAGTCTTTCTCGGTGCTGCATTGCTGCAGCCTCTGAGGCTGCCCACTGCGGAGAGGTAGCGGTGATGGCCTCGGATGCTGCAGCAATGCAGCACCAAGAAGGACCAGCCGCTGCCGCCTCCATTCAGGCGAATTCGGGGGGTTCCTGAATCTCTTGTCCACTCACTGCAGAAGAGGAGGTGGGGAGGAGGAGGAGGTGGAGAGCCAAGGGGTGGGGAGGAAAGCGGGCCTGCAATTGGCCCCTTTCTTTCTTGCCTTTAGGGAGATAAACTGTTACTGCTCTGCCATAGGGCAGCAACAGTTTCTCTCCCTAAAGGCAAGAAAGAAAGGGGCCAATTTCAGGCCCACTTTCCTCCCCGCCCCTTGGTTCTCCACCTCCTCCTTTCTCAGCAGCAGACTGCAGTGGACTGGAGATTTGGGAACTTACTATATGTATTGATAAAATTTTGTGCGCTGCCGCAGGCTGGATAAATGGCCTCAGCGGGATGCATCCATCCTGCGGGTCGTAGTTTGGGGACCTCTGCATTATACAGTGACCTCAGTGACCTATCTGGATTACATCAACCTTAAATGTAACTTTCAGATATATATACTGCAGCAAAATAATGCCTACTGTAGAAGACAGTAGTAGAATATAGGATTACTCTGGTGCTATCAAGGGAAGGGGAAGTAGAAGGAGGGAATAACATCCAGACCTAGAGATGACTTTCAGAACACCTAGGATCAGGGTATTCTTTTTTCCCTAAGGATTGTTTCAAAAATTCAGAGCCCAAATCCAATCATGAGGCACAGCTATAAGTGATAGTGGTTTCTTATACTAAACCCGAGATAGGAAATATTCCTCTATCTTGGTGTTTCTTAACCTCTTAGTGCCTTTTGATACCATGGATCATGATGTCCTTCTGCATCAACTGGAGGGGTTGGGAGTGAGAGGCACCATATTGCGGTGGTTTTTCTCATACTTCTCCAGTTAGTTGCATTTGGTGTTGGCAGGAGGCAGAAAGCAAAAAAAAAAGAAGAAGTAAAAATTGTACGTTCGAGTGTCTTCTCATGAGATTTCAGTGCAATTTTGCTTCCTGCACATGCACGGAAGCAAAATCGAGTGAGGGACATGGGCGTAGGTACATGCCCAAATAAACAGGATGCATGCAGAGTGCACCGGTATAGAAACATAGTTAAACATTGTTTAACCAATCCTTGTTAACAGGAGATGTTCCTGAGGATTGGAGAATGGCAAGTGTTGTGCCTATCCACAAGAAGGGCAGTAGAGAAGAAGCTGGTAACTACAGGCCAGTTAGCTTGAAATCAGTTGTCGTTAAAATGATGGAGACTCTACTGAAAAAGAGGATAAATCAGCACCTAAAAAATAATAACTTATTGGACCCAAATCAGCATGGCTTTACTGAAGGCAAATCATGTCAGACTAATCTCATTGATTTCTTTGACTATGTCACAAAGGTGTTGGATGAAGGTGGTGCCGTGGATATTGCCTACCTGGACTTCAGCAAAGCCTTTGATACGGTTCCACATAAAGAGCTGATAGATAAATTAGTGAAGATTGGACTTAATCCCTGGATAGTTCAATGGATTTGCAGCTGGCTGAAGCATAGACACCAGAGGGTTGTTGTGAATGGCGAGTATTCTGAGCAGAGTCAGGTTACAAGCGGTGTGCCACAAGGGTCTGTTCTGGGTCCTATTCTTTTTAATATGTTTGTGAGTGACATAGGGGAAGGTCTGGTAGGGAAGGTTTGCCTATTTGCCGATGACTCTAAAGTGTGCAATAGGGTTGATATTCCTGGAGGCGTCGGCAATATGGTAAATGATTTAGCTTTACTAGATAAATGGTCAAAGCAATGGAAACTGCAGTTTAATGTTTCCAAATGTAAAATAATGCACTTGGGGAAAAGGAATCCCCAATCTGACTATTGTATTGGCAGTTCTGTGTTAGCAAATACTTCAAAAGAAAAGGATTTAGGCGTAGTGATTTCTGACAGTCTCAAAATGGGTGAACAGTGCAGTCAGGCAGTAGGGAAAGCAAGTAGGATGCTTGGCTGCATAGCTAGAGGTATAACAAGCAGGAAGAGGGAGATTATGATCCCGCTATATAGAATGCTGGTGAGACCACATTTGGAATACTGTGCTCAGTTCTGGAGACCTCACCTACAAAAAGATATTGACAAAATTGAACGGGTCCAAAGATGGGCTACAAGAATGGTGGAAGGTCTTAAGTATAAAACGTATCAGGAAAGACTTAATGAACTCAATCTGTATAGTATGGAGGACAGAAGGAAAAGGGGGGACATGATCGAAACATTTAAATATATTAAAGGGTTAAATAAGGTCCAGGAGGGAAGTGTTTTTAATAGGAAAGTGAACACAAGAACAAGGGGACACAATCTGAGGTTAGTTGGGGGAAAGATCAAAAGCAACATGAGAAAATATTATTTTACTGAAAGAGTAGTAGATCCTTGGAACAAACTTCCAGCAGACGTGGTAGATAAATCCACAGTAACTGAATTTAAACATGCCTGGGATAAACATACAGTGATCCCTCGATTAGCGCGGGGGTTACATTCCAAGACCTCCCGCGCTAATCGATTTCCGCGTTATAGTGGTGCGGAAGTAAAAACACCATCTGCGCATGCGCGCCATTTTTTTCATGGCCGCACATGCACAGATGGTGGAGTTTGCGTGTGGGCGGCGGGGAAGACCAAGGGAAGGTTCCTTCGGCTGCCCAGCAGCTGATCCGCTCCGCAGCGCGGAAGCAGCGAGGAGCCGAAGATGGGGTTTCCCCGTTGCCCAGGCAAAGGGGAAACCCCATCTTCGGCTCCTCACTGCTGCCGCGCTGCGGAGCGGATCAGGTGTTGGGCGGCTGAAGGAACCTTCCCTGGGTCTTCCCGCCGCCCAGGCAAAGGGGAAACCCCAAGATCGCTTGCCGCTTGCCGTATTGCAGCTTGGAGCCTTGCTTCGTCTCCTTTGCTGCAATACGGCAAGCGGCAAGCGGCAAGCGATCTCGGGGTTTCCCCTTTGCCTGGGCGGCGCTGGGGCCATGCGGAGCCGCTCATCTAGGGGGGCGTGGACCGGCAAGGTGCCCTCCGCTCTCTCTCTTTCTCTCCCTGTTACCGGTGTGGGGCAGTAGCTACGTTCACTCCTTTGTCCTCCTCGCCGCTGACACAGCCCTTCCCGGCAGAGCCCTCCCCAACAGCTCCCGCCGCCAGCGCAAAAAAGAAAAGAAAAAAAAATCCCCAAAAGAGGCAGGCACAAAGCGGGGGCACAAGGGGAGCTGCCCGGCAGAGGTTGCTTTTTTTCTTCTCGTGGGCAAGTGGAGGGGGGGAGAGAGAAGGGAGGAAGAGAGTGTGAGAGAGGAAGAAAGAGAGAGAGAAATAATAGAAAAAAGGGGAGAAAAAAAGAGAAATGAGAAAATGATTGAAGCAGAGAATGACAGGAAAGAAAGAGAAAGAGACAGAGAAGTGACTCTTGGTGATGATGTATGACGTCATCGGGTGGGAAAAACCGTGGTATAGCAAAAAAAACCATGGAGTATTTTTTAATTAATATTTTTTGAAAAACCGTGTTGTAGCGTTTCGCACTAATCGAGACCGTGCTATTCGAGAGATCACTGTATATCCATCCTAAGATAAAATACAGAAAATAGTATAAGGGCAGACTAGATGGACCATGGGGTCTTTTTCTGCCGTCAGACTTCTATGTTTCTATGTTTCTATGTAACATAGAAGTCTGATGGCAGAAAAAGACCTCATGGTCCATCTAGTCTGCCTTTATACTACTTTCTGTATTTTATTTTAGGATGAAATTAGTATGCATCCATCAATCATTCATCACTTTAGGCCAGAGATATATGTTGTTGCTGTATGGTGGTGCAAATCTCTGGGGGAAGTTGGTTCCAGAGAGTTGCAGCCCCCACAGAGAAGGTCTTTCCACACAGTCCTTCCAGCCAACACTGTTTGGCTGATGGGACCCGGAAGAGGACAAGTCTGTGGGATCTGATCAGTCACTGGGAAATGTGAGGCAGAAGATAGTCCTGTAAATCATCTGGTCCTAAGCCATGTAGGGCTTTATAGGTGATAACCAACACCTTAAATTGAATTCGGAGACAGACTGGAAGCCAGTACAGCTCACAGAGTGTTGGGCTTTTGTGGGTGTATCTAGGTATACCAACAATAGCTCACACAGCCGCATTCTGGATTCATTGAAGTCTCTGAATGCTCTTTAAGGGAAGCCCCATGTAGGCTGCATTGCAGTAATCAAGCCACAATGTGACAAGGACATGAGTGACTGTGAGAAGAGACTCCCTATCCAAATAGGGCCGTAACTGGTGCACCAGGTGGACCTGTGCAAAGATGGTGCCGCCTGACGGACCACCACCAGAGCAGTTATGTGCAAATTGTGCAATATACCAGTGCAGAGTCACCTTGCATACAACAATAAAAACTGGTGAAACACCTTTTTTTTGTCATTTTAAAGAAAACCTTTAGTTCTACAGATGATTTTACTTCTATCACATCAACTGTTGTCACCTTTACTTAAAAAGAAATACTGATGCAATTAGTCCATTTATTTTTACAGTGGTGGGTGGTTTTATTTCCAGAGTGCTATTTCCATTCTTCACAGTCATATCTTGGCAATAAGCTTCAAGTAAGCCCCCACTTTGCATGTAGTGCAATGACTGAAACTTCCTGTTTTGCTAATGGGGCCAAACTGATCAGACTGCAGCCATGCTGTGAGTTTTTTCGTCACCATCTGAGTCCCAGGATGCTGCATAAGGCTATAAAGCCAACGCAAGACTGTATACTTACAATAAGATGAAATGCAAACATATGCAATTACCATATTTTTCAGAATATAAGATGCAGTAGAATATAAGATGCACCTTAATTTGGGGGAAGGAAAACAAGAAAAGAAGAATTCTGCCTCTGCCTACCAGCATCAGGATTAGTGGTATCCTCACTTTCACTCGGATTTTGATAACAAGTAGCACAGATCTTTTTATCTGTTCTAACAACAAAAAGAATTTTGCTTTCTACGTTTACAGAAATGTGAATTGAATAAGAAATTACAAGTAGTCATATATGATTGTATAATCTTCTGTGTTTTTGTATTATTAATAAAACATATTAGTACATATTCCTTGATTTTTCAGAATCCACTTTTGTTGCATAAGGTAAATCTCAGATTTCTTCTATAGAAGTGGACAGTTTACTTGTATAAGTTGACTAACTAAATTTCCCAAGAAAAGTCTCCTCAAGTAATACTAGGCAAACTTAGAAGAATAAGAAGATTTCTTTAAAGCACATATTCTTCAAATCTTTAATCAGACTTTCTGTTTTATCACTCTGTTGACATTTTTTTTTTCTGCAGAAATTTATTTATTTATTTTATTTGACTCAGGGTGGCTTACAACATGTTAGCAATAGCACTTTTTAACAGAGCCAGCATATTGCCCCCACAATCCGGGTCCTCATTTTACCCACCTCGGAATGATGGAAGGCTGAGTCAACCTTGAGCCGCTGATGAGATTTGAACTGCTGACCTGCAGATCTACAGTCAGCTTTAGTGGCCTGCAGTACTGCTCTCTACCTGCTGTGCCACCTCGACTCTTGGGATGGAATTTAAATTGGGATGGAATTTAACTGGAGTGGGTAAGGTGGGGTGTCCTGGGGTAAGATTTTCACGGGAGCAGAAGGTAGACTTGGCTCCACTCCCAAAATGACCGATTTTCCAACCTATAGGAATTAAAAGCTGGGCTTTCTCACAGCAAGGCCCAATAGAGAGGGACCACATCAGTCCTCCTGGACCTGTCATTTCATAAACATGCTACAGGGCTTCCCAGCAAGCCTCAGTGCCTTTGCTGCCTCAGTTGGAGCCTGATTCCCAAAGCAGCCCAGGGAACTGTGTTGAAAGCCTTTTAAACAAAACAGTTTATGGGTGCTAGATCCCCATCTCCAATTGTAAAATGGGTGCCTGAAATGTGAGGATCATGGAGGAAAGACTTTTCAAGTGGCAGATTCCCCTCCATTTTTGGGCAGGGGGATCCACCACCTGAAAACTCTTTCCTCCACGATCCTCACGTTTCAGGCACTCTTTTTGCAATCAGGGAGGGGGATCTGCCACCTGAAAATGATTTCATTTAAAAGGCTTTCAACACATTTCCCTGGGCTGCTTCAGGAATCAGGCACCAACTGAGGCAACAAAGGGGCAGGGGCTTGCTGGGAAGACAGGTAGCATGTTTATGAAATGGCAGATCCAAGAGGACTTATGTGCTGCCTCTCTATTGGGCCTTGCTTTGAGTAAACCTGGCTTTCAACACACTTTTCTGGGATGCTTTGGGAATCAGGCTCCTGAAGTGTAGATCCTTGTAGAAGTGTTGATCCCTGCTGCCTGGAAATATCCAAAAATGCAATGCACAGAGCAGGTGGATGGGTCTACATTCGGAGTATAAGATGCACCCAGATTTTCACCCTCTTTTTTGGGGGGAAGGGTATGTCTTATATTCCATATGGTACTTAAATTAGTGTATGTTACACATATGGCTCTCTTTCATTACCTACATCTTCAACACCAGCTCTCTCTTCTTTACTCTGGATTCTTATTTTCTTGTCTATAAAGCTCTATTCTTATATAATATAATAATTTTGTACTTATATTGTGTCTTTTATGCTACACTACTGAAATACTTTTCTGTGCTGTTGACAATATTTTAAGACTGATGTTGATTGAAAGGGAAACACAATGGAAATTTTGTGCTTGGGGTGGTGGTGGCGGCTGATAAAAATACAACTCCATCTTTTTTCACAGTGCAGTGTTCAAACAAGGTCATTCTTTCAAACTTTGGATGACAACATTATTACAGAAAGTACAATTTAACTCCACTATATATAATTTTACTCTATGTAAAATGTAATTACACTGCTGTGAAAAGACATGGCATTCAGTGGAAACACTTTTGTAAGCAAGAGGTGAAGAATGTGGGTAATGCAAATGTTCAAAACAGTTTGTGCCACAACAATCCTTTGAATGTTTATTCAGACATCACTCCTGCTATGTTCACTGGAGCTGAAGATGAATATACATATCGTTTTAGCCACAATATAGAATTACACAATTGTTTTCGGTTTGGCTGGTTTGTTTTAACACAGCAATAAATCCCCCAGCTCTATTCTACACATAATAAACACCCCCAAGTTAATGAACAAGATGACATAAATTGTTCATGCATTAATACTTATGTCAGGAGAAGATAGAATACACTATTATTTTTATTTATTTATTTATTTATTTATTTATTTATTTATTCATTCATTCATTCATTCATTCATTCATTCATTCATTCATTCATTACATTTATTGCTTCCGGAATGGAATGGAATGGAATAGAATAGAATAGAATAGAATAGAATAGAATAGAATTCTTTATTGGCCAAGTGTGATTGAATACACAAAGAATTTGTCTGGTGCATATGCTCTCAGTGTACATAAAAGAAAAGCATACATTTGTCAAGAATCATGTGGTACAACACTTAATGATTGTCAGGGGTCATATAAGCAATGAAGAAACAATCAATATTAACAAAAATCTTAGGATACAAGTAACAAGGTACAGCGTTACAGTTCTAAATGGGAGGAAAAGGAAATCTATTCTATACTGGAATAATTTGGGATGAATTTAGACTGGGCTAGGAAAGAGAGATGTCCTTTGAAAATGATTAATGCAGTGTCTTCATGTCGGTATTATCAGAATAGACTGATAGGCAGTACAGCTTTTACTGGAAAGTTAAGAAAATGTTCTGTTCTTGAAAATTGTTTTTGAATATATATATTTCAAAGGGAAGTTGGGCTTACCTACAGAAAGTTGGAGAAAGATAGCTAATTTAAACAAATTCACATTGCAAGATTTAGAGTGTATCTGCCCCTTGAAGTCCTTCAAAAGTTCATATTGAATTGTAATTTTTAATGTGATGGGGAAAGGAAGATATTATTAGATATGTGATAGAAGACTAGGCACATTATTACTTTTCTACACTATGACACTTAATATTTCTTGGTAAAGCCTTGTTAAATATACTGGGGTCAGTATTAGAATTTTTTTCTACGCCAAATTATATTTTTTATATTAAACTTAATCTGAAGACAGATAGAATCCCTTGTAAGATTACAGTACACTCATGGGTATTCGGCATCCCAGAATAGTAAATGTTAACTACATCATATCTGTTAGGGGAAAAATTCAATAAAGAAGGTGTCTAGCACTATACATCCCCGCTTCAAAATATGCATTCTGAAATTCAATTTTGCAGGTACAGAGTATTTCTGCAACAATCAACTTTTAAACAACTAAAGAAAGAGGTCATTGCCCTGAACATAAAATATGCAACCAAAATACTGGGTTAAAAAAAAGACAACTTTCTTAATTGCCATAAATATATGACACCAGTGGTTACAGAGCCACAGTTGCACCCCAAAATTTAGAGTATACACTCTCAAAGTCATTTGAAAGCTCATATTGAATTATAATTTTGAATATGATGGAGGAAGGGAGACATTATTAGATATGTGATAGAAGACTAAGCCATTAAATATTTAACTTTAAGGTAATAAAATAGATAAGTACCTATACATGAAAAGAAAACAAATTACCCTCTTTGTCCTGGCTTCAACTACTACATGGATATTCTCATTTACCATTCTCATTTCCAATTTTCTGTTATTTAGATAGAGTAAATATATTTTCTGTGATGGAGATTGGAGATGCCAAAATATCTTGGGTCAGGACATTCTAATCCTAACAGAATTGGTCTGTCCCCAGAAATAAAATATGGTATACACTCTGATTTTGAAATTTTGCATTCCTCTAAAAGAAGTCACAGGATAGAATAGGATAGGATTGGGTAGGGTAGGGTAGAATTCTTTATTGGCCAAGTGTGATTGGACGCACAAGGAATTTGTCATTGATGCAAGGTATTAAATAGTAATATTAAGAACTAACATTTATACTTTTTAAAAGTCCTGGATCACTTCTTTGTTGTCATCTAATGTTCTTTTGTATTTGTACAGCCCAGATCTGTAACCCCAAGTATCATACATATCCATATTTTAACATGGAGGCTCTAGGATCCCGTTTCACCAGTGTTTTTTACCCATATCACCTCGATTATTAAATTGAGATGAAGGCCTAAACTACTTTCAAGAAAAGAAAACAAGATAATCTCAAACTAGAAGTGAATCTAGCAATACTTATATAAAAAAACCTCTCTGGCTATTTAATAAAGGATAAAAACTACTTCATCTGAGGACTGAACTAGCTGAGGGCTCTTATTCTATCTCATAATGTCATTTTTCTCAAATGAAATTGTGCTGCTTGAGAAGCTATTTTCTTTTTTCCTTTTCAAAAGCATAGTTAGCATAAGGAGAAGGAGCAATTTCAGGTAAGAAAAAGCCACAGGGGGGAAAAAACCTTTGCATCAGTGCCGTGATCTTAGCAAAAACTAAGATCTCCATTAATTTTCTTTTTAAAACATAGCATGGGAGATTTTATTAATGTCTTGTTGAATTTGTATGCCTTACAAAGTACATACACATTCATAAAGTATACTAATAAAGGAGAATATTTAAAGCTCAGGGTTGACATGAGATATTCTTGGTCCTCTCTGAGCTTGCTTTTTCCTGCAGATGTAGAAAGAAAGAAAGCTCAGAGACCACCAAGAACCCTTCATGTCCATAAAGTGAAAATTATATGTATATATAAAATTTGTAAATAATAAGAAACTATTCAGAACCTTTGAAACAAAACTATTTTAATGAGGTAATCATGTGGTCTGCATGCTGCACTGTATGCATGCATGAAAAATGTGGGCACCTTTCTGGCAAATTTTGGAAGTGCTGTGATTCAAATTTTGATGGAGTTATAGAATTGTGCAGCTTACTATTTGTTGTGATTCAGTCTGAGGCTCATCAGGGAATGGCTGGAAATCTGCCGGCTCCATGCTCAGAGGGGGAGGACAAGGAACAGGAGGAGGAGGAGGACCAGGCAGACGGGGAAGAGGAATGCCAGGACGAAGAGGAGGGAGAACAGCCTGAGACCCCCGGGGGGGGGAGCTCTCCCCAGCGAGTAGCCTGGAATCCTTAGATGAGAACGCACAAGCCATCATCGATATGAGGCAGAGAAGGGCCTCCCAACGAAGGGGACAATTAGCCCGGTATTTCCATCCCTAATAGGCAACAGCTGGGTTTGGGTGTGGTTCTCCTCAGAAAGGTTGAAAAGGCAGGCCTGCCCTTCCTGTATTGTGGAGAGTTATCTTTTGGGAGTTCTGTGACCTTGCTTCAATCCTTGGCGTTTCTGATTCTGGTTTGTGGCCTCGAAGGCTGAAAACTTGGGGGAGGTGTGGGTTTTATTATCTACAGTGGGGTGTGTGCCAGCAAGAAGCCTGTTGTATTGTCTGGCCATCGTGACTCTTCTATGAAGCCTCATAGCATTCCAGTTTGTAAGAACAGTTTTTGTTCTCTGTGTTTGTTTTCAAAGATATAAAGTGACTTTGCTTTTTACCAGCGTGTCTGGCAGCTTTTTTCAGTTGGTGTTGAAGTCTGGGGGCACCCAGACAGAACACTATTGATGCTTCTAATGTCTATTTGCAGCCTTGCAAACTTGATTAATAAATAAATATACAGAAAAGCAAAACTGGAAATTCTTTTATATCAGGGCTGTCAAACTGGTGGCCCACAGCCTGGATGTGTCATGCGAAGGCCACCCCCACCCCCAGCTCCCCAAAAGAAAGGATTGGGGACAGGGCTGCCACCTGTTGAAGGATAGTGTTGGGGGATAGCCCCTTGTCTAGCTCCTCCTGGAAGAACTCCTGGACCATGGACACTGATGCAGGGTTAAATCCCCACCTGGAATACCAGCTGTGGCAGACCACAAATTCCGGCAGTGCCAGAACGGGCCGGGAACATGGGAGAATGTGCGTGCCTGGTGCAGGATTTGGCTTCTGCACATGCACAGAAGACAAATCTCACACAGGGATGTGCGTGTGAGAGATTTCAGGGTTTTTTGCTTCTGCACATGCGCAGAAGCAAAAAGATCTGGAAACCGGCAAGTAAGGTGACAGCCACCACTCGCCCCGCTGCAGGTGAGCAGACGGGCCCCGAGCACAGCGCTGCTGCTCCCAAAGACCATGACTCGCTCAGGGCGCCATTACCATGCCGAGAGATGCCTGTGGGGTGGGAAAGCAGAAAGCATGCCACACGCAAAAAAAGGTAATTTTTACTGGAATTGCACCGATTGCGCATGCACAGTGCATGCATGCCTGTCGGCAATTGAGCAAGGCTAGGTGCTCCATTTCTGCCACCGTAACAGCATTCCCAGCATTCCGGGGTGTGGCCCATCCCTGAACACCAGGCACAAAAGGCTTTCCAGGTTGCATCATGTATGCAATTGGTGGAAGGCTTTCTAGGGACCTGTGTAGTCTGAATTATCCTGGAGAAGTCTCTTCAAGACTGTGGTGGTTAGTGACATGGAGCTATGCTAATTTGCATTAATCACTTCACAACATCCCTGAAGTGCATGCCAATTCAATGACCTCCAAAGGGCTTTACACAAAGCTCTTCATGCTGGCAAGTCCCACCAGTTATTGAAAAAACAAAGCTAGAAAACAACTGAGTTTAGCATAGTTCTTTTTTCTCTAATGCTCTAGAGAATAGAGGAAACTTGGAACAGATGTTACCTATGTACCATTTTGTTACCTGGAAAATCCTTCTTCCTGAAAATTTCAACTGTAGTTGTAGGAAGAATCTTGAATTTCTTTCTCACTCTCTTCTTCCTCTGCCCCCCAAATTTGGTACCTGACTTCTTTCTTGTTTCCCTTGTGCCATAAAACTGCTTATAACTTTCAAAAGAACAAAACCCTGTGTACCAAAAGAGGGAGAGATTTTTCAGGTTCTCTCCTTTGCCTATATACTAGCATCTTTCATCAGGTATCTATGGAGATTTTCAGTCATCCAGGTCATGTTTGTCTCAAAGGTGCTTTGAATGTCCAGTTGCCTCTTGAAGATATACCTTTAGGACTCTCATTAGGTTGTTCTGGAATCTAGTGAATGGAATGGTGAATGTGTCCCAAAAGTGCCTAAAAATAAAATTTATAAGAAATGAAACTTGCAACATTTTCTTTATATGATGGACTAGATTGCTTATATCAGGTTCATCAAGGAGGTTATGTCTTTGATACTCCAAATGGAACTGGGTGTGCCTTTGTAAATTTAGGCAATGGTGGTATGGGTTTCTGTGCATAGAACTCAATGCAATCTCCAAAAATAGGACGAGGTTTTCATAATTCTGAGCTACTCATAGCTTTGACATAATATGATATTTTGTATTGATTTATAAGCTCTGTAGTAGAGTATTTTAGCCTTCCAGATTCACTTCTTTATAAGGGATCCATTTTAACAATTTCTGAGATTTCCAGGGTCTTTTTCTGATTTCTAGGATTAGCAAATGTTGCTGCTTTTTCTAAAACAAGGCTACTAGTTCTATTATATCAACTTTGATCCAGGGGTGAAATTCAACAGGTTCTGACAGGTTCTAGAGAACCGGTAATGGAAATTTTGAATAATTTGGAGAACTGCCAAATATCACCTCTGGATGGCTGCAGAATGGGGTGGGAATAGAGATTTTGAAATAGCCTTCCTCCAGGAGTAGGTTGGGAATGGAGATTTTGCAGTATGCTTTGTCTGCCGCACCCATTAAATCATGCCCACAGAACTGGTAGTGAAAGATTTTGAATTTTACCTCTGTATTGATCCCAGAACTGGAAAGAACAAGCACACTCTTTCTATGATTATGACCTATAAAATCCTACATGGCTTAGGATCAGATTATCTTCGGGACTGTCTTCTGCCTCATGTATCTCAGTGGCCGGTTAGGTCCCACAGAGTCGGCCTTTTCCAGGTCCTGTTGGCCAGAGAATGTCAGCTGGTGGGGCCTAGCGGAAGAGCCTTCTCTGTGGCGGCCCCGGCCCTCTACAGTGAACTCCCTCTGGAGATATGTACTGCCCCCTCCCTCCTGGTCTTTCATAAAGCTCTTAAGGCCTACCTCTAGCCAGCAGGCATGGGGGCCATGAGTGATAAGATAGTTTCCGGCCGATACTATGTATGATTGAATTGGATGAACGTGTATGACTGTATATGGGGTTTTTAGTACTTTTAGTAATTTGTATAATTCTTTTATAGTAATTTAGATTTCTTTACATATTGTTGCAAGGGTGGCATAGAAATCAATCAATTAATCAAACAATAAAACAAACAAACAAATAGTTAATAATTAAATCACAACATAGAAATGTGGGTGTAGGTCATTTCTATACCACATATACCCTCACGGTATTGTCTTCTCATCTCCCTAGGCACAACCAGATTTAAGTGCTTATTTTCCAACTTCAGTAATACTAAACACATGTCAAGAATCAGGAGCAACCTTTTCACATTTCTGCATTTCCCCTTCCCTTCATCTTGAACCTCAAAAGAGAAAACTGTAATGTGTGTCCAAAATTACCTCCAGGCAGACTGTCTAAAGAAAAAAGAAAAAAAAAGAAACCCAGGTAAAGTCAATTAAATATGTTGCAAAACCCTCAAGTGGACTATCTGGAACATCAAATGGTAACAAAATCCCTTCACCTTCAAGCTTCCTCTCTCCGCTTCTTCTCTGCCAAATGAGACTTCTTTGTTCTGTTCCCTATCACTTTGAGATTAAAGCTCTGATCTTCTCTTTGAAAGTGATGTCACTTTTTTTTTTGCCTTGGCACAGAGAGAAAGTTCATTATACATCTGCAGTGTGACTGATGGCTTTGAATAGACATGGGCGGAGAAGGGGAAGAACAAGCAGAGGTGTAAAACTCAAAAGGGACAAGCTGACAGTTCAAGCTAGAAATGAAAAAAAAGATAGAAAGGGTAAGAATAAATTGTTGTTCAATGTAAATATGTCTCCTATCACCTAAGGTACATTAGATGGGCTTTTTTTATTCCCTTGGTGGTTCAATTTTGAATAAAGGCCACAAATGAATGATTATTGGAACATTCACCTTAGTCAAGCCAGGCACTTTGAATTCTATCCATACAGATACCGATCAGCATAAAGAGATTTTGGGGCAAGAATGCATTCCTTCTTCCTTAGTAGAGGTCAGGAAAATATTTGTTTTGATACGATTTATGAAGATTGGTAGATGCAAATCTGTGAGCAGGAGTGGGCTGCTGCCTGGACAGGAAGTGGAGGGGAAGAACGCAGTGGGATAGCGAAAATGGAGCTCCACCCCAGAGCACCCAATTGCACTGAAAGATGTTGAAAGAAAATGCAGGGTGTCCTGCATAAGCCACGTCCACAGTGTGGTAGTAAAAATTTTGGTAGCCCTTCACTGCCTGCAAGATGCGTGTGTATCTACATAGGCTCATATAGGTTTAGACAGAAGTTGCATAATGGGAGCCATACCACAGGCTAATTCTGCTCACTGCCAGGAGTTCATTCCTGACAGGCTCAAGGTTGACTCAGTTTTCCATCCTTCCAAAGTTGATAAAATGACAAATCAGATTGTTGGGAGAAATATACTGACATTATAAACTGTTCAAGGAATACTGTAAGGCACAATAGATTGGTAAATGTCTAAATGTCTTTTAGATCTTCTCCCTTGCCAAAAGAATGTTTAGTATAATTGTTGAATGAATTGTAAGGATAGTTTTTAATTAGAATTTTTAAGACTGTTTTTAATGTACTATTAATTGGATTGTTATTACTGTTTTTTTTCTGTTTTTTGTACATGTTATGAGCTGCCCTGAGTCCTTGGAGAGGGGCGGAATACAAATCCAATTTTAAAAATCTTAAATGTTATTGCTTATATATTAATTGAAATATATTTGAAATGATTTGAAAAGATGCTTTATTCTTTAAGATGATGTTCATTTTATTTAAAATGTCATTAATGAAACAAATTTGAAGCAAATTTGTCTAACACACACACACACACACACACACACATGTATGCATAGAGAGACTCTGACAATACTGAAATTCTGAATATATAAGATTTATGTGCATACAAAAGAAATTTGCTTTTCGTTATCTTTTCAAAGTGAAACATAGGCCCTGTGGTGTGTAGTATTGTTGGCATACCCCTATTTTTTTTTTAGCAAACGAACAGAACTAAAATGAGATAGACTACATATTAGTTTAAAAAAACAACCCTACTGTATATATTTTTAATTGGGTTAAATAAATATCTCATCCCCAATGAACTATTGCAAAATATTTCAATGTTATAGTAACAGTCAGGGCCCCATCCTGTACATATTTGCTCAGTAATGAATTTCAAATTCTCAATATTCAAAAAAGGTGACATACTTAAAAAGGCCATTCAGCAATGAATTTTTTATTGGACTTGCATCTACAGTGGTACCTCTACTTACGAACTTAATTTGTTCCGTGACCAGGTTTGTAAGTAGAAAAGTGTGTAAGAAGAAGCAATTTTTCCCATAGGAATCAAAGTAAAAGCGAATAAGTCTTTCAAAAAAAGGCTTTAAAAAGCAGTGGGTGGACAAAGCAAAGGCTAACGGAGTGAAGAAAGGCAGTGAAGAGAAGTGAGTAATGGAGGTTCTAACAAAGGCTAATGGAGTGAAGAAAGACAGTGAGGAGAAGCAAACAATGGAGATCCTAACAAAGGCTAATGCTGCCCCAAATCACTTCCAAAATCACCCCTACAGCTGCTTCCTAAGCTGCCCCAAATCATGAAGAAAGGCAGCGAGGAGAAGCGAGGAATGGAGGTCCTAATGAAGGCTAACAAAGTGAAGAAAGGCAGTGAGGAGAAGCAAGGAATGGAGGTCCTAACGAAGGCTAATGGAGTGAAGAAATGCAGGAAAGGAGAAGCAAGGAATTTTGAAAGGAGAGGTAATTTTGGAAGATTTTGGAAGCGATTTGGGGCGGCGTATGGATGGGTGATTTTGGAAGCGAAATGGGGTGAAAGAAGCGGTAAGTGAGGGGGGATTTTGGCAGTGGGATGGGGCGGCTGCAGGAAGCAGAGGAAGTGGAGGGCTAGAGAGGAAAGTGACAGCAAAATGGGGCGGCTGCGGAGGGCTCCTCCAACACGCTGTTTTGGCTGCTGCTTGTAGCAGCAGCAGCAGCCAAGAGAGAAGCGAGGGTTCCTAGGTAGGAAATGGTTCGTGAGTAGAAGCAAAAAAAACTTGAACACACGGTTTTTATCTCGAAACGTTCGTAAGTACAGGCGTTCATAAGTACAGGTACCACTGTATTGGCAATTCTGAAGCATTTATCCTTTATTTCCAAAATTATTCTAGGCATTCAGGGACATATGTACACAGAGACCTCCTCACTGAAACTTAAAGTCTTAAACCCATAGATGCAGTCATTAACTGTACTAAATATAATTTAATTTATATGTAATAATTTAGCTTTTGTTCTTGCTTCATCCATTTTTCTGAATAGTCCCTCTTGGTTTAATATATCTTTCATTTTCAAAAATAATCCACCCACTCACACTCTCAGACAAACTATATGTTAGGAGAAATCTATATGATCAACAAGTTATTCCCTCAGATTATGTGACCCAACATGGAACCTGATTTTTTTCCCCCTCTGTAATACTGCTATAGAAGATATGTAAGACCAGGAAGTAACAATTAACTTCAGTCAAACACTGTATCTCTACTCTTTATTATTTATTTATTTATTTATTGGACTTTTATGCCACACCTCTCAGGGCGGCTTACAACATATAATAAACAATATACAATATCTTATATCCAATTAATTAGATTTAAAAGTCTAAAAACCAAAAAACCCATAAAAAACAGACACTCCATTCGCTCAACATTATCTCAATTCTCTTTAAACACTGTTTAAATTATTCTAGCTTTTGGAAACCGCCAATATACTTAATTGGAATTATAAATAAAATCAAAGCAGATTAATTTTACTTCCCAGACAAAATAAGGTTTCTTCTCATTTATGTCCTTATAATATTTTCCCAGGCTATTAATATTGACATGCTGGTGTGCAATAGGATTTTAACTTTGACCCCATCCAACATTGTAAAGATGGATTACATTCCCCCTGCCCCAAAGTTCTCTATTATTTTCCCCTGTGATTTTTAAATTCACTGGGACAGCAGATACATTATAAGCAGGGATCAGAAATCACTTTTCATTATTCTTATATTTATTTATTCTGTAAGATTATATCCTGTATATTAATGTCTTTACTAAAAGGCAACATCCAATTTCCCATACAAATGTAAGGAGTTATTAGACTAGGATAAATATACATATTAGTGTACAGTGGAAGAGGAGACAGTCTTGCAAATTCCTGAAGATGTGGTGGCCGCCGCAAACAACTATGCTGGAGATCCTAAATAAAGAATATCCTTTTATTGATGAAAATATGTCCCCCCCCTACATACACAAAGTGTCATTAGGAAGCAGCTCCTCAGACAGGGCTTGAAATTAATGCAAAAATATGAAATAAATAAATAGATATCTTACACACTGGGATACATTACAGCTCTTAGGTTACCTTCCCATTTCCTGACTATGACAAAATCCTTAAATAATTTGTTTCTCCAGAACAGCAGTATGCTCACCACTAGTACTTGCCCAACATCCCTGCATCAGGGCAAATAAAACCAACCAAAGAATGGAGGGAAAATTTCAAAATTGCTGTCTTTATAATAATGCTAAGCCTTCTTTCCTTTTTTCACGTTATTGAGAGGGCATATTAGTTAGCTATTACTGTTTTGAAAGTGATCTGAGCCACACCTCAACATTTGCATACATGCTATGGAAAATTTTACAGCCGTCAAAACTATCAGACCTAATAGGAAAATAGCAAACAAATATGCAGACCCAACTGACATGTAAGTTTAAGAAACACATCTTTATTTACAAAAATTTCTTGGCAGAGGCAAGAGACAGAGAACTGTTTAAATAATATTTGTCTTTGTTAGTTTGCTTATCATGCTCTCAACACACCTTCTAATACCAAATATTTTCTCAGTGGAGAAGCCCTCTTTGCCAAGTAAATGATTGTCAAAATCTATATAAACACCAATGAAATATATTTTCAAAATGTATTTTAAATTTGTTTTCCCTTTCATAGTTGTGTATCATTAAAAAAATATCTTTCTTTACATTCCACCTCCCTTTGCAAAGCTATGTGATATATACATTTGACTTTGCACTATGATTTTTTTTTTTGTGATCCAATTTGTAGCACTGGGACAGTTTTCATGAAATGGCCCATTTAATATAAACTGTGCAGGTGTGACTTTTTTAATGTTGCTTCTGGAAGAATTAAATTATTTGCATTATCTTTCCCAAGGCCCAGATTTTGCCTCTATACTTCCACAATTACACTTCCACAATTACATTTCTATTCCATGAAAGGTTAAAAATAGGTTTGTCTGAAGTGTATGCTCTTAAATATATTCATATATATGTAATTTTGGGGTTTTTTAAATTATTTTTTAAATTTTATTTTATAATACAAAAGGCTCATTTTCAATTCAAACAATGTGTTGTCACAGTGCTTATACCTACATACATCAGTATACTTTAAAATTTTAATCATATTCATTTAATAATGAGCTGGGGTGGCGCAGCAGGTAGAATGGTGTACTGCAGGCCACTGAAGCTGACTTGTAGATCTGAAGGTCAGCAATTCAAATCTCATCACCGGCGCAAGGTTGACTCAGCCTTCCATCCTTCCGAGGTTGGTAAAATGAGGACCCAGATTGTGGGGGCAATAGCCTTGCTCTGTTAAAAAAGTGCTATTGCTAATATGTTGTAAGCCGCCCTGAGTCTAAGGAGAAGGGCGGCATAAAAATCAAATCAAATCAAATCGATAGATAGATAGATAGATAGATAGATAGATAGATAGATAGATAGATAGATAAATCAACAAACAAACAAACAAACAAACAAACAAATAAATAAATATTTTTAAAAACTTTTAAGCATCTTTTATTTTAATATTAATCATACAGCAATCAAATCAACCAAAAAAGAATTATTTTTCTGTTTGCTTTTTCATTTATCATATTTTCCCCATGTTTACCATCAAAACTATCCTTCCTTCTTTTCTATTTCCTCTCCTCCTATCACTTCCTACTTCCCTCCTCTTCTCCTCTCCCTCTCCTTTCTCTCCTTCATCATTTCTATATCATCACTTTCTTTCCCTCTCTTCTTTTCCCTTTTTCCCTCCTTCTTCCTTCATCCTCTTTTCTTTTAGCCAATTCCACGAGGAGCTGTTTTCTCCAATCCTTTGAGACTGGGCAACAGATGAAGAACCTTGGGGTGGGGGACAGACAGAAAATCCAGTGAGAGGCCCAAACTTACCATCTCCCTGATCCAGGCATCTGAGATGGTCTCCTCCCAGTGGCTGGCCAAGAATGGCAGGCAACTCCAGATAGGAGAACCAGATGAGCAATTTTCATGAGCATCAAAAGGGCCAACTCCTCCTACCTCAAAGGATCTTTTGGATGGGTAAACAAAATTTAGCTCTTATTTGTCCTAAGCAAAAAGGATTGTGCAATATTAGGTGTTAGGAAATTCACAAAATACATAGCTACATGAATAAAGATTATAACATTCTTACTAATTTTTTTCAGTAAATAAAAAAAATCCTTCTACTTTTAAATCTGGTACCATGTACCTTTTGAAAACTAGTCTGAATAAACGAATGAATAAACATTTTATTTGTGCTTTTTTCCAAAATGTAGTAAAATATTATTTTAATATTATTAGTGGCCAAAAATGACTGTATACATTTATACTTCTTAGATGTATTTGATCATAAAAACATTCCTTTGAAACAAAACATTATAATACCTGCATATGTAAAACATGGCTCATTTAATAATGCATGAATAATATAAGATAACATATTTGTGAATATAACAAAGAAAGGGAACCTGGAATTTTAAAAAGCTGCTTTAAATATTAATTGGATCAAAATTAAGGCTTTCCTGGTGCATATTTCCAATTTAATTTGTGAAAAGTGCTACCAATTAACCAACTTAAGATGCCCTGCTGAGATTCATAATGTAGGCTGTTATCCCCCTTCTTTTTCTCCCCTTTCCCAAAATGGGTGAAAATGGAGCAGAGAGGACTACTAGAATTATTCATCTTTCCAAATGATGAGGCAGGTATATGATGTTGATTTTGTTGTCAGATTTATCAGATTCATTTAGCTATCATCTGTAGATAATGGAACTCAAGAAAAAAAAATAACTGGAAAATGATGAGTGAAATAAGTCTATTCTACATGTTTATTTGCTGCAAGACAGTGAACTTGTCAGACAAACTGGTATTGATCATTGAGCAATTATCTAAATATCACTATCTTTTCCCATAGGCATTTGGACTCAGTTTTCTTGCAATGTAGCCCTTATTCATAAACTAGCGGATGACCCAGCACAGCCCAGATATTTTTTCATCATAATCACCCTTACCTGTCATGCATGTGTGCACAACCTCTTCTGGTGGTCATTTTGAGAAATCATTTCTCAATGAGCACCTAGAAGCCAAGAGGAACATATGTGGTAAATTTCAGGTTTGTAAGTTTTATGGATCTGGAGATTTTGTGATTACGATATGAGTGGTTTTCACTTTTATGTATATAGATTTCTCTGTTGAAGAGACAGATCCTCAGGTAACTACTGCTGGAGCATTACTACTCAGATATATTTGAATGTTGAGTGTGATAGGTGGAGATATGATGCGCAAGACTGCTCAGGGGTAGAACCTAGGACTTTTAAACAATTAGCCTATGGGTTTTGAAAGCTGTTCTTGACTGAACTATTATAGCTACTTTTAGAGAGGAGCTAGAGGGTAAAGCTCATTTCTATAATTGCCAAGAGATTTAAGGGTGAAGGGTAGAAGAGTGGAAAGAATGTTATAAGAATGCTACTGTGCCTTTCTTCAATTGATTGAGGCCTTACAAGTCTCCCTTTTGGGAAAAGAAACAATGCTAGTTGAATAATGATTCCAACTTTAACAAATCCAACTACTCTCTTTGCCGGCTAGCAGCAACTACCTTAAAAACACTTTTGAATTGTACATTGTGTTGGATTTATCCATTTGAGACTCTAGTTTGTTCTGATATAAGTCAAAGCTTGATAGAATGTTTAGATCTCTCTCTCTCTTTTCTCTTTTCTCTTCCTCCCTACCTTCCCCTCTCCCACTCCCACTCTCTCTCATATCTATCCTGTCTCTTTAATTAAGAATTTTTCCAACTGCCCTGAAGTATAGATCTTTAATAAAAGAGTATGATTTACACCATAGTATTAGGCCTGAAATTTGATAAAATTGGTTTATCAGAACAGATACTTACCTGTGTTGAAGCAATCTAATCCAAGGAATATCCCAGGTTTCCCATCTTAACGTAAATGTTCTTAATGTAAAAGCTAGGTCACTTAGTCTCTCCCCTGGCCAAAAGGGAATTATTGCTACAGCAAAGACTATAGAAAAACAGCAAAATGTCTTTGAGTCTCAGAATATTATGCAAGCATGCCATGCCATCTTTAGAATCATTTGCCTTATAATATTTTCTGTGTGGGTGGGAGAAGATATAGTGATCTCAATGTTCTGACTCAGATGCTAAGTTTGAGCATAAAATGTTATGAGAAAAATGATTTTTGCACATTGTGCTCTTAATTCTCCACCAACTCTGGTCATTTTGAGAAGAAAACATTTGAAAAGTAACAAAATAAAACACAGAATTTTCCATATACTTGTCCTGATTTAAAACTGTATACACTGCAGCCAAAATACAATACCGTTTAGGATAACTTAAAGTTATTATTATCATCAATGAACTTATACCAGATTTGGAATTTTGTTTCACTGCTTGTTTGGTTTGGATGAAAGAATGGATATTATTATTATTATTATTATTATTATTATTATTATTATTATTATTATTATTATTATTATTAATAATTGTTGGACTCTGACCATTGATTGAGTATCAAGATGGTTGCCAATGAACTGAACTTGTTGTCTACTGTTGTGTTTTGCATTGTGCTCCAAGCTCATGCCCAAGGTGTTGTCAGACAATCAAAAAACCAATCGAGCGGAAATTACAAGTGAACTTTTGCAACATATAGAAATTGAACCTGATTATTTGGACAACATCATAACTGGCGATGAAACCTAGGTTGCTGAATATGACCCAGAAACAAAACGCCAAAGCTCTGACCAGTTCCCCCAAGCCCAAAAAGGCAAGAATGAGCAAATCAAGGGAAATTGAAAATCAAATTAAGAAAACAATTAATAGTAGAACAATATAGCTGTCAATATTTGTCCCATTTATGGTATCTGAAAGATTTTTTTTAAATATAGAAAGATTTACAGCAAACAAAGGAAGATAGAATTTGAAATGCAATTTTATACTGATGATAAACATATATTCATTAAAATGTATCAATTTTATTGATATTTAATTTAGAAGAAGAGTATGTTAAATAGCAATAGCAGTTAGACTTATATACCGCTCTATAGTGGGTTTTTTAGCACTCTCTGAGCAGTTTACAGAGTTGGTATATTGCCCCCAACAATCTGTACCCTCATTTTTCTGATCTTGGAAGGATGCAAGTATGAGTCAACCTTGATTTAAATCATATACAGTAGAACCCCGACTTACGAGACTAATTGGTTCCGGAAGGAGGCTCGTAAGTCGGAACGCTCGTATGACGAAACATTGTTTCCCATAGGAAACAATGTAAAGTCAATTAATCCGTGCAACAACAAAAAAAAACCGCTGCCGCCGAACGCGGAAGTTAGCGTTCAGAGACAGCTGCGAAGCAGCGCGCGTGTTTTAAAACGTGGCAGCCGGCCTGGGGGGCTCGGGGGAAAGCCCCCGAGCCCCCCAGGCCGGCTGCAACCTTTTAAAACACGCGCGCCGCTTCGCAGCTCTCTGCTGAATCCGGAACGCTAACTTCCGCATTCGGATTCAGCAGACAGCTGCGAAGCAGTGCGCGTGTTTTAAAAGGTTGCAGCCGGCCTGGGGGGCTCGGGGGGAAGCCCCCGAGCCCCCCAGGGCGGCTGTGACATTTTAAAACACGTGCGCTGCTTCGCAGCTCTCTGCTGAATCCGGAACGCTAACTTCCGCATTCGGATTCAGCAGACAGCTGCGAAGCAGCGCGCGTGTTTTAAAACGTGGCAGCCGGCCTGGGGGGCTCGGGGGGAAGCCCCCGAGCCCGGCTGCAACCTTTTAAAACACGCGGGATACGAGCGCCAAGGAGCTGTCTCCTGAAGCCGAAAGCGGAAGTTAGTGTTCGGCTTCAGGAGACAGCTCCTTGGCGCTCGTATCCCGAATGTGAGCTCGGGAGGCGAACAAAAATGTCGCTCCCCTCCCAGCTCTTATCTCGAGTAGCTCGTAAGTAGAGCTGCTCGTATGTCGAGGTTCCACTGTATCTCTGCATTGGCTTGGAGTTAACATATGTTAATTATCTGCACCTTTCACATGCAAACTAGCTTCTTCCTTTATCAGCTCTTGATATGTATTTCTAAAGGGCCTTCCAGTGTGATATTAAACTTATACAAGCTGCCTTCATAATGCATGCAATAAATATAGACAATTTAGCATGCCTTTCCCTTTTTAAAAACCTATCTGAAGAAAAATTATATTGAACTTTATCTTCAATGAAGAAAATGTCCCTAATTGACTTTGGGTCATGCAAATATCAAAATTAAGCTCTGCCTTTGTATCTGTGAATATCTTTTTGAATCCCATTAGGATACTAGAGGCTTAATGAGAAAATGGGGATGATTAAAAGGTGAGACATTTTAAACAGTGGTCTCTTTACACTAACCACTTAGTTTTCAGTTTATGCTTTTTCATCCCTTTTCTTTCCTAATTACAAAAGATCTATTGTTCACCATCCAGATGCCACTTAATCTAAGAGCAAAACCAAATCCATTCTTTGAAAGACACTAGAGTAGAATATTTTCTGCAGGCAAATGTTAGTGTATACAAGAAAGGCATAATGAAGAGGGCATAAAAGCATTTTCAAAACTACAATTATGGAAAGGATTTCACACTATTTGAACAATTGTATGTTAATCCTATATTTAATCCCCTACTGCTCCCAGAGACAGAGGCTAACCTATTTTAGACATGGTTAACCAAACAGGATAATCTTCCCTTCCCTGTATAAATGCTTGTAAGATTATGCCATGGTTATCATGCACATAATCAAATACTACCTTTGCACTATGTACCATCCTCCTCCTTTCAGCTGAGGTGGATGAGATGTGAAGGAAGTTTTTTCTCTCTCTTTCCCAAGGATATAGCATGGCCTGCTGAGATAGGTAAGATGTGGATATTAAAAACTAGCAAAATGTCCATCATTATGATGGATTGTGTGTGCAGAGAGATTTTAATATTGCAAGGATCCCCGGGGGCCATAGTACATCTCCTTTGTGCAAAGAAACATCATACTTCTCAGCAGGTTCTTTATCAGATACCTAGTGTGGAGTAGGTGGTAGTGCGTCTGATGGGGAAGCATAGGTCTACATTTCCAGTCATCAATAAAGCTCATTTTGAATGAACTATTCTCTGTTGTTCTAAATATCAAACATTTACTGCAGTGAAGATTAAAAGAAGACAGACTGGGCATTAAGAACTTCTGGGCTCTCTTTAGAATTACTCCATGCAGTAAACCAATGAACTTTAGGCTGAAACTTTTTAAGGAAGTTCTGGATTAATTCCACATCCCAGGATTGCTGTGAGATAGGAAAGATCAGTAACATACATGGCTTAGGACCAGATTACTTACAGGACCATCTTCTGCCTCACATATCCCAGCAGCTGGTCCCATCGGCTAAGCCAGTGATGGCAAACCTATGGCATGCAGGTCACAGGTGGCACGTAGAGTCATATCTGCTGGAACGCAAGTCATTGCCCCAGATCAGCTCCAGCATGCATGCAAGTCATTGCCCCAGATCAGCATGCAAGTCATTGCCCCAGATCAGCTCCAGCATGCACAGGCCAGCTGATTTTTGGCTCACACAGAGGCTCTGGGAGGGCATTTTCAGCTTCCAGAGGGCCTCTTGAGGGAATGGGGGAAGGTGTTTTTGCCCTCCCTAGGATCCAGGGAAGCCCCTGGAGACTGGGGAGGGTGGAAAATGGGCCTACCAGACCCACTGGAATTTGGGAAATAGGCCATTTCCAACCTCTTGAGGGCCTCAGGGGGGATGTTTTTGCCCTCCCCAGGCATTGAATTATTGGTGTGGGTACTTGGGCATGCACAATAGCATCCATGCATGTGCTTTCACAATAGCATCCATGCATGTGCTTGAGGAAAAAAAGTTCCCCATCACTGGGCTAAGCAATGCTGACTGGCGGGATCTAGGGGAAGAACCTTCTCTGTGGGTGCCTCAGCCCTCTGGAATCAACTCCCTCAAGATATTCATACTGCCCTCACCCGCCTGGCCTTAAAAGTCCTAAAACCTCACCTTTGCCAGCAGGCCTGAGATCATTGAGCACTAACATCTTGCTCCAGCCAATGATATGAATGTAGAAGTGTGATTGATTGAATGAATATGAATGTCTGATTTTAAATTACTTTGAAGTTTTAGTACTAGTTTTATGTTTGGGTTTCTCCTGTTGTATCTTGTACTTTATCCTTATTTTTTAAGCCACCCTGAGTCTACGGAGAAGGGTGGCATAGAAATGCAAACAAACAAACAAACAAACAAACAAACAAACAAAGGTTTAATATTCTTGTATGGTCTTTCCCAAGCATTGTGGTTTTCCTGAAGTCTTTATTCTGATTTCCGGGTTGTATCTTGACTCTTTTTCCTAATTTGGAGGATTCACATACCATATGATGCTTTAGTACTAACTGCTGGCTTGTTTCTGTCTTCCTCTTACCCAGTGGCTGTGATTTATAATCAATATGTCTTACTGAGCTTCCTTCAGAAATGCTGGAAGAAAGATATGAAGGGCTGCTTCTATTCTGCAATAGGATTTCTGAAAAGCGTTCCTACATCCATGTACCCATGGATATGTAATAATGGATTTTTTTTGCATTGGGAAGGACTTTCAACTAGATTGTCTTAAAAATTCAATCTAATTCTTACATTTTAATGAACTGTTTATGTCATACTCATTTTTAGAATTTGGACATTCAAAATAATTGTTTTCATAACTTTTGACTCTTTCTCTTGTGTCTCACACTGTTGGCAAAGCCCAGTTAAATAGCTCCTAAGGAGAAAAACCCCAAACATTTTCTCAGAATAAATTTGAATTTCTCCAGTAAATAATTAGTGAATTTAATAAAGTTTTGCTCAAACCAGGTTTTTCTACAAGTCCTTTGCAAAACTTCAAAATGGCACTTGGAATAGATGCTTCATCATACTACTGTATTGAATCTGATTTGCAAATTGAATCAGATAACTGCTTTCCTTTGAAATTTCATATCTTCTGCTTCTGGGATTGTTACAGACAATATATAACTCTTCAGTGCAATAGACGAAGAATGCTGCAGGGGAGGTTGAGTGATGGGATGGGGACTCTGACAGTGATATGAGCTAATGAAATTTATTACCTTATTACACTCTATGCCCACCAGAGATCTTTTGGGGTAGGGACACTGTCATTGCTCTGGGCAGTATTCACTTTCTCCAGTTTTAGTTTCTTTAATGTGGCCAGCAAGAAGACTTAACTTTGAATAGAATAGAATAGAATTCTTTATTGGCCAAATTTGTCTTTGGTGCATATGCTCTCAGTGTGCATAAAAGAAAAGATACACTTACCAAGAATCATGAGGTACGACACTTAATGATTGTCATAGGATACAAATAAGCAATCAGGCAACAATCAATGTTAATATAAATTGTTAGGATACAAGCAACAAGTTACAGTCATACAGTCATATAGTCATAATCAGGAGGAGATGGGTGATAGGAACAATGAGAAGACCAATAGTAATACTAATGCAGCCTTAATGAATAATTTGAAAGTGGTGGGGAAATTATTTGTTTGGCAGAGGGATGGTGTTCAAGAAAAAAAAAACCTGTTTTTTTAAAAAAACAGACTTTGTTGTCTGTTATGCTTATGAAATGATAATATTGAGTTCAGCTCAGTTGTAGAAGCAAACGTCTGATCAGTCCAAGAAGCACTTTTGATTTTTCCACAATCCCTTCAAATATTTGAGGGGTTGCCACAAATAAGAGGAAGTCAGACTATTATCCAAAGCTCCAGAAGGCAGGACAAGAAACAATGGATGGAACCAAATCAAGGATACAGTCAACCTAGGACTAAGGAGAACTTTCATGAGTGAGAACAATCGATCAGCTGAATATCTTGCCTTCAGAAGGTGGGGGTGCTACATCACTGGAGGCTTTTAAGAAGAGATTGGAGAGCCATTTATCCAGAATGTTATAAGATTTCCTGCTTAAGCAGGGACTTGGATTAGAAGACCAAAAGTAAGACTAGAAAGAGGTTGATACTTTCAAGAGGAGATTGGACAGCCACTTGTCTGAAATGGTGTAGAAACTCTTGCTTGAGCGGGGGGCAGGACTAGATGACCTCCAAGGTCCCTTCCAAGTCTAGTAGTAATCTAAACTTGTAAGACCTCCAAGGTCCCTTCAAACTCTGTTATACTGTTCTCTTCTGATTCAAACTGTACTTTTTACTCTTGTACATTGCTAATTCTGAGAGCCGGGGTGGCGCATCAGGTAGAGTGCTGTACTGCAGGCTACTGAAGCTGACTAGATCTGTAGGTCAGCAGTTCAAATCTCATCACCGGCTCAAGGTTGACTCAGCCTTCCATTCTTCCGAGGCGGGTAAAATGAGGACCTGGATTGTGGAGGCAATATGCTGGCTCTGTTAAAAGTGCTATTGCTAACATGTTGTACGCCACCCTGAGTCTAAGGAGAAGGGCGGCATAAAAATAGAATAAATAGAATAAATAAATTCTATTGATTGAGGCAGGCAACAAAATTCCTCAGTAGAAATTTCTCAAGCAGCTCTGCCATCTCCATTTTGGTCTTATTCTGCAAAAACACAAAGCAGCAACCATGTTTTGATTTTCTATTAGATGGATATTATTTTAACTCTGATCTCCAATCAGGGGCAGATTCCAGTTGAATTTTGTACCTGTGCGCATCTGCGCACATGTCCCACCATGCAATTTCACTTCCCCACATGTTCAGGACCACATTACAAGCTGAAACACAATTGAGGAGCTGTGTTCTCAGCTGTGCTTTGGACAAAGAATAAAGGTCTGCATTAAGATGAGGGTGGGCAGAAGGGCTTCTTCCAACATGGAAATGCCAGAAAAATATCACCGGAAATTGCATCATCAGTGGTTTCCTACCTGTGTGGCACTCTGGGCAGCACTGGTAGGAACCCACCACTGTCTCCAAGTGTCAAAACTTGGTTTGTCCTTGAATTTCAAATGTCACATAATATGCTTCTCTCAAAACTCAGAATGAATTCGGGTAATTCACACATAGCTATTTCGTGGCTCTAAACAGAGATGAATTAACTATCTCTGATGTCCCAGTGAATGCAAATTTATCTACTGTCTGTACATAGCATAGTTTAGGAATGCTGACCCTTTTCTTTTTATGAAGAAAGAAATATATCAACTTTGCAATTATATTTTATGAAAATAAAAATCCCTAAAAAAAGGAAACAAGAATGATCTTTTCTGAGTCCTTACAACTGGTTAGTATCTGATCTATTCCACAGTTGTGTTGTTCTAATCTGTCAGTTCTTGTCTACTACCAGAAACAACAGGAACCAAAAAGAAAACAGCTAACAGCTTTTCCCTATATTGAGTTAAGCCATACGAAGTGCATAATTTCCTCTTGAGAGAGAACACAGATGTTTGAATTCTCAGAAGTTAGAAAGGTGTTCTTGGTGATTTTCTTTTTCTTGCATCATTTGCCCTAGCTGCCCTAGGGATTTTATTCATTTTCATCGGGGATTTTATTCATTTTCTAATCTTTCACTTAATGACCTAGCAACCAGGCAGGAACTAAATAAAACGGGATAAAATAAGTCCCTTTCACATTATTGTTACTGAATAAAGTTTCCTTCCAATTTTAAGGGGTTCACTTTATTTTATTTTTCTTATTATTCCATGCATTACTTTCAGGTTGCACTGGGGAAGATCTGATAATTTCTTTCCAAAGTCTTTCTCTACACTGTAAGTGGCCAATTGATCATCTGCTCTAATGCTCCCACAAATAGCAAAAAATCAGATAACTAAATGCTTCATCAGATTCAAATAGGGATATTAAGTAGAAATGTTTATGTTTAAAGGCATGCTTATTTGTGCAATCTCTTTAAAAAATTAAGAAGCTAGTCATTTTATAGACAGAAGACATGAAAAGCCATTCTTTGAAGAAGCTTTATTATATTTTTCAAACCCATGTTGTAAAGATGCTACAAGCAAGGGGTCAGGGTTATAAAGTTGTCTATCAATATTTATTGTAACATTTGAATAAGAGGCTGATGATTAAATGAACTGCATTTCAGCAGTATATTTAAACTTGCTTTGATATCTAGAGTTTCAAATATCCACTGTACATCCTTGGGGAAAAATTGCAGAACGAAGGAAATCTGCCCAGGCCATATTTTCAAAAGCAGTACCCAGCCAGAGATCCAAGTATCATACTCTAGTATATGCACTACTTTAAGTTCATCCAAGCAATTTCCTATTTTTTTAAAATGAGATTGTATGCATATATTTTATACTGTATAGGTTACTGCTACACGAACACACACACACACACACACACACACACACACACACACACACTGGCTAGAAATAATTTATAAATACATTTGAGTTAATTTGCTTAAAAACATAATTCCAGAAATGTATATATTCACTAAAACATAAATAGAAATAATGAGTACATTTCTAGAATCTTGTTTTAGAGGGGGAAAAAAGCCATCTTATTAAGAAACCAATTAGGCTCCACAGAGTTGGCCTTCTCCGGGTCCCGTCGACAAAACAATGCCATCTGGCGGGCCACAGGGGAAGAGCCTTCTCTGTGGTGGCCCTGGCCCTCTGGAACCAACTCCGCCCCCCAGAGATTAGAACTGCCCCCACCCTCCTTGCCTTTCATAAGCTATTAAAGACCCACCTATGTCGTCAGGCATGGGGAAGCTGAGCCCCTGGGTTATATTATTTATGTATGGTATGAGTGTGTTGTATGGTTTTTAAATAATATGTATTAGATTTGTTACATTGTTGTTATCGTTGTGAGCCACTCTGAGTCTATGGAGAGGGGCAACATACAAATCTAATTAAGAATAAGAATAAGAATAAAAGAATAAGAATAAGAATAAAAGAATAAGAATAAGATATATCATATATCCATCCTAAGATAAAATACAGAAAATAGTATAAGGGCAGACTAGATGGATCATGAGGCCTTTTTCTGCCGTCAGTCTTCTATGTTTCTATGTTTCTAAGATCAGTAATGGCAAACCTATAGCATTTGAGCTACAGGTGGCATGTGGAGCCATATCTGAAGTGCTGTCCTGTCAGCTCCAGTGTGCATGCACCTGCTGGCCAGCTGATTTTTGGCCTTGGGGAAGACTGGTTTCTCTGAACTTTAGGAGGCTTCCCTAAAGCCTCTGGAGTGCGAAAAACAGCCCAACAAGCAAACCAGAAGTTCAGAAAAATGGACTTCCTGTTTGCTTTTGGGCCCTTTTTTGCATCCCAGAGGCTTCAGAGAAGCCTGAAGGTGAAAGACGGTCCAATGGAGGCATGCATACATGGGAATGCATGCATGTGTAGTGTAGCACACAGGGGTTTGTATGCCAGCATGTGTGCACTCCCATTTTTGGCATGCAAGAAGAAAAAGATTGGCCATCACTGATATAGGTGAATGTGAAATTGGGGACAAATTATAGATTTAATCCTTAATATGAGCTTTAGGAATATAGTGTCACTAAAAACTGATACTACAAGAGGTAATAAAAAGCCTTGGCAATCTGTAGTTGGCCTCTCGTGAGGGCTGGATAGGGGATTGGAATGTCCTGCACAGAAGAAACATTAAAGGATGTTTTAAAGGTCACATCTGGATCTCACTTTCTTCACTATTACATAGAACAGCTTGAAATATTGAACACATCCTTAAAAAAAGGTGGCTTCCCTTCTCACCGTATATGTTCAATACTATCAAAATTCTATGGCTCTTTCAAGCCCACAAGCACAATTATTCTTATTGGAAAGAATATTAATCTTTGAAATATAACCTTCCAAATGGATGTGTTTGGATAAAACTAGGAGTGTTGAAGTGCTGAAATTGAAGGCCCCTTGCCATCTGCTCCCTTTCTATAGCCCTAAGCAGTATATAATATGGGCAGTCCTCATGTAGCAACTGCCTGGATAGCAAACATTCACAGATAAAAGCTTAGAGTTAAAAAGTGTAAGATAATATATTAAAAAACAAATCATTTCTGACCAAAATATAGGCTTGCACACACACTTATACCTACAGGTGCCTGACAACAATGCACACCAGAATGAGAATAATACTAGAATTGTTGCCAGAGAACTTTATTTAAATAGGACAGCAGCAAGCAGATTTTTTTGCTCTCTCACTCTCTTTGTGTCAGTCATATGGTTTGCTTAGTGACCATTTTGCTAGAACCAACTGCTGAATGGCTAAACCATATTATTTAAGCATTGCCAAACAATAACTACCTGTACCAGTTCTGATACTGTAGCTTGCATTTTTCACAACCAATGATAAATGAAGGTGTGGAATGAAGAATAAAATATTTAACTCAGGTATTATTGGATAAGCAATTTATGCCAGCCTGGCTTTTAGAAATGTATTTGTTCTAAATGATCAGTTATTTATATTAATGTGTAAAATAATACATGCCCTTGTTAGGAACCAAAATGCAGAGTTTTTAGTCTTTTAATTCTGGGACAAAAATGGTTGGATTACACAGGGATCTCTGTTAGTTTTTAGTTACACATTTGCAAAAACATAAAGTTGAACAAATTTTTAAATAATATTTCATGGCTCATAATCCACTTCATCAGTCTGTATGCAAAGGTTTAATGAACTGCAGAAATGTTCCATCTCTCATATTTAATGTTCTAAAGATGTTTCTCTACACTTCTTTGTATCTCAATCTTTCACCATCTAGACTTAGCTTCATATAATAACAAAGACAAAAAGAACATCTTTCTTATGTTATTTCATCTTTCAACCAACTTGGACTGGAAAACCAGGAAACATTCTTCTGAAGAACAGAACGATTATGATCGTTCTTGGAGATTATCTTTTTTCTGGTAACCTGCAGAGTATCTTTGAAAATGTATGATAAATATAAAGCTGTCATTTTCAATAGGAACCTTTAGAGTTCAAAATAACCATATAAACATGCACAGAGATGTGTTATTTTAGAGAAAGTTTGGAGAGCAAACATGGTAGCATGGTATCTGACTGTGCAACATGGGCTGACTGATCAGATAAAGCAGCGTTTCCCAACCGGTGTGCCGCGGCACACCGGTGTGCCGCAAGACATGGCCAGGTGTGCCGCCAAGCTCCGGCTGGGCGGGGCGCTGCCGGTACTTCCGTCCTGGGGCTCCCGCTCGCAGCTGTCCCCCGGCTCCTGCTCGATGCCGCGGTTTTCGGCGCTCTCCTGCTGGGCTCCAAAGAAGGAAGGCGGGAAAAAGCCTTTTTCCCGCCTTCCTTCTTTGGAGCCCAGCAGGAGAGCGCCGAAAACCGCGGCATCGAGCAGGAGCCGGGGGACAGCTGCGAGCGGGAGCCCCAGGACGGAAGTACCGGCAGCGCCCCGCCCAGCTGGAGCTTCTCTGGCATCCACGGCAAGTGTCCTTTGTGGCCCCGCGGGAGGGCACTGGCGTTGGGAGCAGGGGGGGTGGCCGCAGCGGCCGCAGGCAGTCGCGAGGAGATGTCGGCTGCAAGAGGGAGCTCTCTCTCTCTCTCTCAGCTGACTGCAAGCGGGAGCCCTGACGGTGGCGGTTGGACCTGCGGCAAGTGTCCTTTGTGGCCCGGCGGGAGGGCACTGGCGATGGGAGCGGGGGTGGTGGTGGCCGCAGGCAGTCGCAGGGAGATGTTGGCGGCGAGAGGGAGCTCTCTCTCTCTCTCAGCTGACTGCAAGCGGGAGCCCTGACGGTGGCGGTTGGACGTGCTGCTGGCGCTGCGGGCCTGGCATATACGGTGTCCAGCAGCATGTCCAGCTGCCGCCGTCAGGGCTCCCGCTTGCAGTCAGCTGAGAGAGAGAGAGAAAGAAAGAGAGACATAGCAAGAGAGGCAGAGAAAGAGAGACAGAGCAAGAAAGAGAGGCAGAGAAAGAGAGAGAGATAGAGAAAGAGAAAGAGAAAGAGAGACATAGCAAGAGAGGCAGAGAGAGAGAGAAAGAAAGAGAGACATAGCAAGAGAAAAAGAGAGACTTAGCAAGAGAGGCAGAGAGAGAGAGAAAGAGAAAGAAAGAGAGACATAGCAAGAGAGACAGAGAGAGAGAAAGAGAGAGAAAGAAAGAAAGAAAGAAAGAGAGATAGCAAGAGAGGCAAAAAGAAAGAAAGGGACATATAGCAAGACAGTGAAAGAGAGAGAGAGAGCAAGAGAGAGAGAGAAAAGCAAGAAAGAGATAGCAAGAGAGACAGAGAGAGAGAGCAAGGGAGAGAGAAAGACATAGAGGAAGGGAAGGAGGGAGAGAGAAAGAGAAAAAAAAGAGAGGAAGAAAGAAAGGGATGGAGAGAGAGAAAGAAGGGAAGGAAGGAAAAGAGAGAAAGAGGGAGAAATAGAGCGAAAGGGAGGGAGAGGGTTTTTTTGTCCAAACTTTTCTTTAGCCCGCCCCCCCGCCCCGCCCCCCTTCAGTGTTCCCCAGGATTTTGAAAATATGAATAATGTGCCGCGGCTCAAAAAAGGTTGGGAAACACTGAGATAAAGCATGCCAGTTGACAAAAAGTACTATTACATATGCACTCTATGTGCTATCTCTTGGAAGCCCTCTTCTTGTTTTGCTACAAAGAAGATTGTTCACCACTCCCTGGAGGGAGACAATATTTTTGTGGTTCATCTCACAGAGAGATTGTTCCCCACTCCCTGGAGGGAGGCAATATTTTTGTGGTTCATCTCATAGAGAGATTTCATGTGTTTAAATACATGACACAAATTAAAGGACAGATATGACAGCATCTGGTCACAGAAAGCACAGGGACAAGTCACTTCTTATGTATTGCCAGATTGCTTGGGAAGAACAAATTCAGCTCAAAAGAGTAAAGGTCATAAAGTATGTGACATCTCAGTAAGCCCAGAATTATGCACCATAAGGGTTATAAATGATGTGGTAATAAAGAAAAGCAGAAGGGAAAATGGCAAGATGTCAGTTTAACAGCAGCCATATATAGTGTGGTTTAAGGGAAGTAGAAGCGTCAACCTTTCCACTTGTGTGGATTTCTAGTACTTCTTCCTTTAAGCACTCTGTTGATCAGAATGGAAGTTTGTATAGAGATTTAACTTCCATCTTTATAAGTCTGAAAGAACATCAACAATAACAGATATGTTTTGGGAAAGATCAAATGCTGTCACCATCCTAGAAGAAACAAGAGAGGGTGGGCAGATGTGTCTCTCCCCGGAATTGGGTGTTGTTTTCATTTTAGCTGTGCTTGATTCCATCATTATTCATTTTGCACTGTCGGTTTATAGGAAATATTTGCCAGAGAAGGCAATTTTCTAAAGTAGCTTTCTGAAATTTTATGAATGCTGTTAGCAAGGAAAAAGGAAATAATTCAAAAGATGAAAAGAATTCATGGTCAGCCATTTCATGTCTTAATCTTTGCTCTGTGTGTGTGTGTGTGTGTGTGAGAGAGAGAGAGATATCGTGTATGTGTGTGGGCATGTAAGCATGAACAATATTTTTGGCTGCCTTTATTCTCCTATGGAGAACAACACAGTGTTCACAGTGAGAACAACATGTGCATAAAGTTGAATATGGATATGAATGTGAATAAAGTTGAATTCTTCTGCTTGGACAGGGTGTTCGACTAGATGACCTGCAAAGTCCCTTCCAATTACCCATGGAAGCGGAGTAAAGATGCTGAGACATATTGTGGAATAAATAAGGGTCATTTTATTAAATTACCATAAATTTAAATACATTGCATGCACCAATTTAAATATTTAAATCAAAACGAACTAGGGACCTGCAGAGGCCAAAACTAATGGGGCGGAAATTCCTACCAGAAAATTACTTGGCAACATTGGGCAAAAACTCCTTGCTGAACCAGGTGAAGGTACCACCTTCACCTGGATCCAAGCCACGCTCGTTCATTGCGTGGGAGGAGTTCACCCTCCAATCCCCGTGGGAAATTGGATCCAGTGATTCCCATGGACATCCCCTCTCCAATCCCCGACGTTGTTCCAACCTCTAGTTCCTGGAGAGTGGCGGTCCATCACCCTTTAAGGATGCCCAAAGGAGCATGCGCAGTCGCTTCTAAATGCCCATTTCCGCCCCTAACCTGCCGAACCCCAATGACCAAAGGGAGGCCTATACAGATATCTAAGTGCGCCGCACCCCCTAACCAATCCAGTCCGCACCGCCAGTGTGGAATAGGCGAAAAAACGGCCGCCTCTAAAGGGGAGGCCATAAAAAATTCCTATTCGGCCCCGAGGCGACCTCCTCAGGACACACTGATAATAGCGGAGGGTGGGTGGGTGTTCGCTTGAATCTCACCCAGCAAGGGGGAGGTCCTATCCAGATCGCCCTTAAATAGGGCGATCTCGGACCTTCCCCAGACCAGCAGGCAGCGCGCTTTCCTGGCGCGCTGCCAGAAGCTGAATTTCCAGGTTCCAAAGGAACCCGGAAGTATAGAGCTCCGAAGAGCGGCCAGCAGCATACCCCGGCTCCGTAAGTAATTTCGACTGGCAGTTTTAAGCCGCCTGTCGTGCATTTCTGTTAATCTGATCTGAACAAAACAGTGGATCATATTGGTTCAGATGTGGCATAGTAGACCTCTTGGAATCAACGACACCTATGTACTAGTCGAGCAAGAGTAAATAATTTACCTCTGTGTACACAAGAATTCCTGGAGAGCTACTGTACATTTACTAGATGTTAACTGAAAGAACAATTAAATCAAATGCTTCTTCAAAAACAACAATACTCAGTCTCTTAAAGCATGGATGGGACCCAAGTGATATGAAAGAACATTTAAGTTCTAACAAGCAGTTCTACTAATGAGGCATTCAGCCAGAAAAACCTTATTTTATTCTACAAAATATCCTATTCTACAGAATATCCTATTCTACAGAATATCCTATTCTACAGAATAACACATGAAAGAGCAGTGTTCCTATGCTCTCTGCCCCAGAGTTGTAAATTGTTTGTTTGTTTTTTTCTTTTTGCTGTGAATTTGAATCCATTATGAGATAGGTATGAGGGACTTCAGTCTTCAAAAAGTTTCAAACTAAGTATATATTATCATTTGCAATTTTATTATAGGATCTGCAATCTAAGGGAATAATGCAATTTGTCTACAGCACTTCTTGCTCCCTTCCAAGATTCAACCACTGACATTCAGATGTAAAGCAACAAAGAGACAACGAGAGTGGTAAGAACAGCAGAGGAAGCTTGCTTCCAATCTTTCAGGATATTGCTTACAAGTGCTATGTGCTTAGAGCTCAAAGCATTGTTAGAGACCCAGACACCCACTTGACAGTCTGTTTCTGTTGCTCCCCACTGGGAGGAATTTTCAAAGTATTTCTAGAAGGACTACTGATTCTGTAACAGCTTTATTCCCTATGTCTGGTAAACTTGCAAGATTTGTTTCTCTTGTCATGGACATGTATGTATTTGAACTAGACAGTGTTGTTTCTCCGTGTTATATAATATATGTGAGTCCATGCATAATTATGTATGTATGTATGCATGTATATATTATTTAGTCATGTTTATGTTTATATTAGAGGTAGAGTTCCTATTAAACTATAGCTCTAGATCAGTCTATTCATTTTTTTTTTACATTTGTCATTTAGCTTAACAATTTCTTTGGACATTTGTGGTTTGTTTCAATTTTCCTCCATATATGTATACCTAGGTTATTTTTATATAAAGAAATGTATTACTTAATAATCCACATTATAACAGCAGCCAGAATCTGTTATGCAGAAAAATTGAAAAGTAATGAAACAGTGAAATTATAAGAAAAATTCTTAAATAGGAAATCAAATAAAATAGAAATTTGAACATAAGAATATAAGAACATAAGAAGAGCCATCCTGAATTAGGCAAAAGCCCATCGAGTCTAGCATTCTGTGTCACACAGTGGCCCACCAATTGTCCTTGGGGATCTTGAGCAGAAAGAGAAGGCAAGACCCTCCCTTTCCCCTGAACCCCAACAAATGGTACTCAAGGGAATCTTGCCTGCCTCAACCAACACAGAAGCAGCTTAAACTGCTGGCCGAAATTGCCCCCGGAGCCGGGCGACGCTGCTGTCGGCTCCACGGAGCCCCAAACTTCCGGTTTTTATCTTAAGTTTCCTGAAGGGGTCTTTGTTGGGAGGGGCTTCTTCCTCTTGGTTTTGGCCGGTGCCGTTCCGAGAGAGCCCCCAAGTTGTTGGTTATCCACCTTGGGGGAAATGACCTTGGAGTTTTGAAGGGCTTGGCAGTGAGCGGCCAAGCCCATGATGACCTCTGGGCCATCGCTTCTGCTTTTCTGGACATGCGTATCGTGTGGTCCGAGATTCTGCCCAGACTTGTTTGGCGGAATGCCATATCACCTAAGGCAGTCAACAAGGCCAAGTTAATCAGGCTGTTGGCAAGGTGGTAAGGGAGTTGGGGGGTCACGTAGTGAAACATCCCCTGATAAAATTCTCAACGCCCTGGCTCTACTGAGCCGACAGCATTCACCTCTCAGATGAGGGGAATGCCATTTTCCTGTCGGACCTGCAGAGGTGCCTTCAGGAATTAGTACAGGAGGTTGGGGGGGAGTCGGGGGGCCCAAGATTGAGATCTGACCCCCCCCCTCCATGGCAGGTTAGGGGCGGAAATGGGCAGTAAGAGCGACTGCACATGCTCCTTTGGGCATCTTTTTAAAAGGTGATGGACCGCCTCTCTCCAGGAACTAGAGGTTATCACAACATCGGGGTTTGGAGAGAAGATGCCCATGGGACTCACTGGATCCAATTTCCCTTGGGTGATTGGAGGGTGAGCTCCTCCCACACGCCAAGGGGCATGGCTCGGATCCAGGTGAAGGTGGCTACCTTTACCTGGTTCATCAAGAGTTATGCCCAATGTTGCCAAGGAAGGTTCTGGCAGGAATTTCTGCCCCACTAGTTTTTGGCCTCTGCAGGTCCTTTCTTATAGTTGAATTTGAATATTTAAATTTATGTATTTAAAGTTACGTTATTTAAATATATGTTAATTTAATAAAGTGACCCTATATTTAATCCATACAATGTCTCAGCATCTTTACTCTGCTTCTGGGGCAATTGTGTGATAGAGAAAATATTTATACTCTATCCACCTTTTTTATCCCATGCATAATTTAATACACTTTTGATCAAGTCACCTTTTAAATGCCATCTTTCAAGGCTGAAGAGACCAAGGCGTTGCAACCTGGTATTATAAGAGAAGTGGTCCATTTCCTTTATCATTCTTGTTGCCCTTTTTTGCATCTTTTCCAGTTCCATTATATCCTTCTTGACCAGAACTGTACACAGTACTCCAAATGACGCAGATATGTTTTACAAAAGTATAGATATTAACAAAAATGTTTCCCAAGTGGATAGGTTGAAGAAAACGTGTTTCTGTGCTCTCCAATATACAATGGCTATCTTTGTGGCATTTGACCATTGAAAAGAAAGGTCTTCTGGACTTCCGGTCTGGAGGAGACCGCAGCGGGATCTCTTTGGCAGCGCTCTGCCCCGAGATCCCTTCTACCCCTCCGAAGGTCGCAAATCGCGATCGGATGGCCCGATCCCAGAACAGGGGGCTCCCCTCTGACCAAGGAGCCGTCGCTGAAGCTCCGGAGGCAGCGGTTCGCCCCGCAGCTTCGGAGAAGGGAGAACCGATCTTCCTTGCCTAGGAAGATTCGGCCAGCGCATTCTCCCCTCACCCAGCGGGAAGCAAAAAAAAGTTTAAGAAAGTAAAATTATTGCAACTTATCCGATTGAAAAGGAATACAGCAGATAAAAGACCCAAGGTAAAAAACTTTTTTTCGTTTCATGTTTAAAAACCGAAGATTTGATCGCAGCGAAAGTTTCAAGTGAAAGTTTTTTTTTCCAATAAGGCGAAGGTGAAAGTTGTTTCTTTTTTTCTTGGATTCATCCGCAAATAACAGCCGGATCTAATTTTTTCACTTTCGTTTTTTCCATCTTGAACTTGAACTTTGGAACTTAAAAAATATTTTCCTTACTCTATGGATTAATAAAATAATTTAAATTAGATATGACCATATAGAAAATCTAAACTGCTAAAGGAAATCTGCAATGATGACTGGAATTCGTTTTTTTTAGATCGTTAAAACCATAGTGTTCCGGGCTTAAATTCTGACAGCGGAGGAACACAGCTTTGCTGCCTTTCTTCTCACCTTGTTGATTTTTTGCAATAATGAAATAACGCAATAATTAGAAAATAAATGGAAAATAAAAGGAACTGAAATATTAGATCACAAAGAGTCTATTCAATCTTTCTTTTGGATTATTTACTTCTGGATTAACCTATTTGGATTACTTGCTGATCGTTTCTGGATTATTTGCTGAGAACTTTTCAACATCTGCCTTGTTGTACGAAGCTTAACCTGACTCCATTTTGGGATTTGCCTCTCTACTTCTGTCTTGAATTTGGAAAATAAACTGACTTTATTCTAAGCAAACGAAAACTCTTAATTTGATTTTGCCTTTGGATTTGAAATTGGAACTAAATATAACTATATCCCTTGACACTTGGATTTACAACCCTTACTTCCCAGCACAACTATTTGACCTATAAGAAGAATATAAGTATATAATACTGATATTTTGTCTTTTGAATAATTATTTTTTTCCTTGGTCTCTTTTAGAATTCTTTTTTTTTTCTGTGCACTGCTATTTTCAAAAGAAAACTGATTTGAAACATATGCATTGTTAATAAACCTTGGTTTCCTGCTCCCTTTTTAGTGAATTAAAATATCACCTCCTTCTTTTTTCCCTCCCCTAGAATAATTTTCTCCACTTTTTTTACTAATTTTCTTTTCTTTCCTCTCTCCCTTTTCCTTTTCTCTCCCATAATTTTCCTTTTCTATGCTCCCCTCTATTTTTTATGAATAGCTAATTTTTTTTTTCACCTATTCTGTCCGCTTGTCAGACTACTTCTTTTCAGCTCTTATTTCTTTCTTATTTTTAAAAGTTTTACACCTGGTCTTTTTGGTATTGCATATCTAAAGTTTTAAAAATAATAACATATTTTGAATTTTGTTAGTAATTGGATTGATATATATAGTTATACTTGAAGGGAAATTGTTAACTAGATAAATTGAACAGATTTGGAATTTATAGGAATTCTTTTCCTTTTACTACATATAAATTGAAAGTAATTTTAAATTTCAAATAGTGGATTCAAATTTGATAATGTCAAATACCTCAACCTTTGTTAAAACGGTCAAAAAACAAACTACAGCAACAATTCCCTCCCCACAAGGGTCACCGCATCCTTCCCCATCGCACCAGGTGTTAACCATGTCTACCAGGGAGAAAGACAAAGACAGAACAATGCAGTCCAACTTTGCAACACTACAAGAAACTTTAAATACTTTGAAAGACTTTATGTTTAAATCTCAAGAAGATGCTACCCAACAACGAGAGGCCATAAAAGAGGACGCAACACAACAAAGAGAAGCTATAAAATCCGAGCTGGCAGAATTTAAAACGGAGATGGCTCAATTGAAAGTTGACATGGGAGAGATGAAAGATCAGATAAAGGAGATGCAACAAACATTACAAGAAAGTGATGACCGAGTTAAAAAAGTTGAAGAGAAGTCTGACAAAACTGAAAAAAGAATGGACTACCTTGAAGGCAGAGCTGATGCAAGATACAGAAGATATGATGAATCAATCACTCAGTTGGAGATGCAACGTGCTTCGTATGGGCTAAGATTTCAGAATATAAAAGAGGAAAAAGATGAAGATTTAAAAATGACTATGGCTGAAACTATTGGAGGAATACTCCAAGAGGATCCCACAGCACTACTGAAAGAAATCGATGAAGTTTACAGAACTTCGAATAGCTACATTCGTCGCCATAACCTCCCGAGAGAGATACACATCAAGTTCACAAGAAAAGCTTTGCGAGATGACATACTCCACTGGTCAAGAAACTCCAAACTCCAACATCAAGGAATTGAAATAAAAATATTAAAACAAGTTCCAAGAAGTGTCAGAGAAAGCAGAAGAGACTATCACTTTCTAACTAGAATTTTGATCAAAGAAAATATAACTTTCCGTTGGCTTATTGCACAAGGCCTTTCTCTGACTTAGCGTTCTACAAGATACAAATTGGAAAACGTAGATCAAGCGATGTACTTCTTTGAAAACAGTGGCATCAGCCATCTGGACTATACAACCAAACAACAAGCGGTCCAACAACAACCAGTACAACAGCAACCAGGGGAAAAACCAGTAATCCAACAAGAAGAAGACCTGGGGGCTACTGCTCAGACAATAGAGCAGGACCAAGGCGCCAGAAGAGTTCAACCTCAGCGAGAAACCAAAAAACCTACTAAATGACAATAACTAAAGATTTAAAAATCTTTTCTGTAAATGTCAATGGACTTAATGAACCAAGGAAAAGGAAACAAATCTTCTCTAAAATCAGAAATCAAAATGCTCAAATTGCAATATTACAAGAAGTGCATATTAAAAAAAATAACCAAAAATTACTGTTGAATCCCAAAATTGGAAAAATGTATGCTGCATTAGCAGACCAAAAAAAAAGAGGAGTAGTGATGTATGTTGAGAATTCTATAAATTCCAAACAAATATTTAAGGATAATGAGGGTAGAATATTGATTGTACAAGTTGATATTGAACCTAGACCTCTAGTTATTGTTTCTATTTATGCCCCTAATGAAGATCAAATGACATTTTATAAAAATTTACACCAAACAATAATAAAACTAGCTATTGAAAATTTATTAATAATTGGTAATTTTAATGCTATTGCGAACAGACAACTAGACCATTCGGGGGGGGGAGGTAATAATAAAAGGGAAAAAATAAAAAAACAAGAAGGAATTTGCTACCTAGCACTTTTCAAAAAATGAAAGCGGAATTATTGTTAAATGATGTCTGGAGGGAAAGACACCTTCACAAGAGACAATATACCTTCTACTCCAACCCCCATAAAATTTGGACAAGAATTGACATGGTATGGGCACCAAAAATGGTTGCAGAACAAATAAAAGAGGTTGAGATAGATGTCAATACATGGGCTGATCACAATCCAATAGTGGTCTCTATGAGAATGAATAATAAACAGAATAATTGGCGGATGAATAGAAATATCTTAAATGATAAGAAATATAAGGATTGGATTGAAAAAGAATTAAAAATATTTTTTGAAATTAACAAAAACTCAGACACCACTCCACAAAATTTATGGGATACAGCTAAAGCCTACATAAGAGGATTAACAATATCCTACACAGCAAAATATAACAAGGAAAACAAATTAAAGTATGTACAATTAATAAATGAATTAAAACAATTAGAATTTTTATCGCAGCAACATATTAAGAATAGAGATTTAAAAACAGAAATAAACGTAATTAAACATAAAATAAGAATTATAGAACAAAATCAAATAACTGAAAAAATTAAAAGAGCAAAGCAACACTATTTTGAACATGCAAACAAACCAGGCAGATGGCTAGCATATAAACTTAGAAAACAGAGTCAATCAAAATTAATTAAAAAACTAGAAGACAAAGATGGTACAATAAAATATGATACAGAAGGAAAGGCAGACATTGTGTATAATTTTTATAAAGATCTATATGCAAAAGATAATATTAGTGAAGATGAAGTCTTTAACTATTTACAATCTTCAAAATTACCACAAATAACAGAGGACCAACAGGCCACCATGGATGGACCAATAACAATGGAAGAACTCCTAATAACAATTAAAAAACAGAAAAGTAATAAGGCCACAGGCCCAGATTCCATACCGGCAGAATGGTACAAAATAGAAAATGAAACAATAAGAAATCACATGTTAGAAACCTTTAATCTATGTAGACTCGAGGGCAAAATTCCTAAATCTTGGACAGAATCACTAACAACTTTAATACACAAACCGGGTACAGACCCAGAAAAAATTAAAAATTACAGGCCTATATCATTATTAAATGTAGACTACAAGATATTTATTGCTATTTATGCAGACAGACTTAAAAGAGTCATAAATGGAATAATACACCAAGATCAAAATGGGTTTCTACCAGGGAGACAAATTAAAAATAATCTCAGAACAGTTATAAACACACTAGAGTACTATGAACAATATCCAGGTAAGACAGTATCTTTAATGTTCCTAGATGCCCAAAAGGCCTTCGATAACGTCAATTGGATATTCATAAAAATGCAACTAAATAAAATGAGATTTGGCCCAAAATTTGTTAATTTAATAGAGAATATCTATTCAAAACAAACAACCAATATAATATTGAACAATAACCAACTACCAACACTTGAGATAAATAAGGGAGTTCGTCAAGGTTGCCCTATATCACCATTGCTATTTATTATGATTCTTGAAACTCTATTAATTAAAATAAGAGCAGATCCTAAAATAAAAGGTTTAACTGTAGGAGATGAAACTTATAAAGTCCAAGCCTTTGCAGATGATTTAACGTTTATAATTGAAGAACCGATAATAACAGTCCCCACATTATTGCAAGCTATTGAACAATATGGAAAGGTAGCAGGTTTAAAGATAAACAAAAGTAAAACACTTTTTTTAACTAAAAATATGAGCAAAACACAAGAAACCAAATTAGAAAGCATTTCTGGAATAAAGATTGTTTAAAAAGTAAAATACCTAGGAATAAATCTAACAGTGAAAACAATAACATTAAAAAATGATAACTATATAAAATTACTAACAGAAATTAAAAAAGATTTAGCAATGTGGAATAACCTGAAAATATCATTTCTAGGAAGAGTGGCAACAATTAAGATGAATATTCTACCCAAGGTCTTGTTTCTCTTCCAGGTAATTCCAATAAGTCCAGGGGGAATCTTTTTTAAAACTTTGACAAATCTAGTTAAAAAATTTATATGGCAAGGGAAAAAAGCAAGGATAAAAATAAATTGTCTAGAAGATATCAAAGAACGAGGAGGATTTGGCCTTCCAAACTGGAAATTATATTACCAGGCTGCCGCATTAACATGGGTTAGAGATTGGATAACTCTAGAGAACAAAAGAATATTAAATTTAGAAGGACATGATCTTATGCTTGGATGGCACGCATTTATATGGTACGACAAGGAAAAAAACCATTCATATTTTAAAAGACATACACTAAGGAAGTATCTACTAGAGGTTTGGAAAGACATAAGGAGAAATCATTTTCTAAATATCCCAGAATGGCTTGCCCCACTTGAAGCAATAACGCATCCGAAGTCTATAAAAGACAAGAAAATATCTTTTAGATATAAAGACTTACTAAATGACCAGATGAAGTTAAAATCTAGGATTAAATTACAAGAAGAAGGGATAATAATAGACTGGTGGCATTATGCTCAGATTTGATCTAGATACCAGAAGGATAAAACTCTTTATATTTTTAACAAAAGTAAAAATTTGTTAAGTAATCTAATTACTACCAATCCAACAAAAATGATAGGTAAAATATACAAATTCCTCATTGCTCATAAAAACATAGAGTTGACTTTAAAAGATACTATGATAAGATGGTGCAGAAATATTGGCAAGGAAATAGACATAGACACATGGGAGAAAGTTTGGATTAATAACTGGAAAATGACTAAATCAGTCTCACTAAAAGAAAATCAAATTAAAATGTTCTACAGGTGGCATCTCCCACCAAATAGGATAGCAAAAATGTTTCCCAAAACATCCCCATTATGTTGGAAATGCAAGAATGAAATAGGAACCTATTACCATCAATGGTGGACATGTGGTAAAGCTAAAATATACTGGAAGATGATAGAGAAAATAATAAAAGAAATAGTAAAGCAAGATATAGAAAATACCCCGGAATTCTATTTATTAGGAATTACCAACCAGACTTATAAGAAAGAAATTCTTTACTTAATTATACACATATTAACTGCGGCTAGAATAATATATGCGCAAAATTGGAAGGGGGAAGAAATCCCCAAGGAAGAAGAAGTTATAGCTAAAATATTAGATTGCGCTGAAATGGATATGATGACAAGACGATTAAATGATCAAGAAGATACTAAATTCTATGAAACATGGAACAATGTTTATAAATGGATAGATAAGAAAAAATAAGATATGCAAATTTATCTTTAGTTAATTTTTTGTATTTGTTTTTACCTAGGTGATAACAATATTAATATTAGTTTAAATGTATTTTTTGATGACTATGATACAGTAGTTTAAGTACAAGCAACATATGAAGAACTATGGTTTATATACGTATAGTAGTTGAAATTAGTTTAAATGTATTGTTTGATGATTATGGCATGTTAGTTTATATATAAGCAATATATAAAGAATTTTGGTTTATACACGTATAGTAGTTAAAATTAGATTAAAGGTATTTTTTGATGATTATGGTATATTAATCTATGTATAAGCAATATATTAAGAACTTTACTTTATATATACATAGTACTTAAGACTTTTAAAATCCTAACCCAAATTTACTAGACCTTTTAATATTCAACATATATTCAATTATGTATTCTTTTTCTGTACTTGAATTTATACTTTCAAGAGAAGTGGGGGAAATGCACCCCCACTTTATGTTTAATGTTTGTATGTGTGTCTGTTTATTTTAAGAAAATTAATAAAAAAAATATTTAAAAAAAGAAAGAAAAGAAAGGTCTTCTAGTCCAGCCCCCTGCTCAAGCAGGAGATCCTATAATATTCCAGACTATCTAATCTTTTCTTAAAAACTTCCATTGATGAAGCACCCACAATTTATGAAGGGAAGTTGTTCCACTAGTTAATTGTCCTGTTAGGACTCCATCTTACTTCCATTGAGTCTATATTTGGTTCAGTATATTGAATGCTAGAGGAAAGTGCCAAGAATGTACTTCGGCTATCTCTATTATATTGATTTATTTTCTTTTAGAAAGAGAGAACTGGCAGATAAATATAGTATTTTCAACAAAATAATCCTTAGAATAATTATTCTAATTATCTGGGAGGAACATGTTTTGACACAACATCCACTATTTGTTTGTAAATTTCACAGCAGGTTATTTACTTATTTATTCAATTTCTATAGCCACCCATCACAACAAGGGACTCTTTCTTTTTACTGGTGAAACACAATCTGCGATTAGAATAGTTTTTGATTAAATCTAACAAGGCAAATATCGGTAGTCCTCAACCCTTAGTTTAACAACTATCTGCAATAGCAACAGAACTGAAAAAAATGACTTACCTATAACTGGTCCTCACACTTACAACCATTGCAGTATCCCCTTGGTCATGTGATCAAAATTCATATGCTTAGCAACCATTGTGTATTTTTGACAGTTATAGTAGTGATAAATGTCTTAGAGTCGTATGATCAATATTTGCAAATTTCCCCACTGGCTCCCAACAAGTCAAGTCAATGGGGGAAACCAGATTTATTTAGCAACCACGTGAGTCACTAAACAAATGGGGTGACTTAATAACTTTAGCAAAAGAGGTTGCGAAATTGGACTTAACAATGAAAGTTCCAGTTCTATTTCTGGTTATAAACTGAGGAATACCTGTAAGATAGTTTTCTATAAAAAGAGTATTATATCATTTGAAAAAGTACATATATTTTCTATGTTTCAGGAATTAATTCTCCATATAAGCATACAGGAGGAGTAGAAAACCCTTGTTTTGAAGAAACCTGGGACACCTTAATTGGTATGTATCTGTTCTTCTCCTTGGTTCTTTTTCATATTTCTTCTCTTTGATTATGTCTTGCCAAAAGTAGAGCAGAGTAATAAAATGATATAATTTTGTGGATAGCAGTTGCATAAGCAATACAATAAATATCTGGAGATTGAGATGCCAGGCCAAATTAAGATGAAAATAGGAAAAAAGGAGAATTCAACAGAGTGGTTACTGCTGCAAACACAGAAAACTAAAGAGAAAGTAATTTCTCATAGTGATACTTTCAACAGGCCAATATAATGAGTAAAAGATAGGTGGGTCCTCTGGCTTCAACCTAGATGTTAAACTATTATTGTTGAGCAAATCTTTCACTGTTACTCTGATTGACATTGTATATGGAGTCAGGCAGACTGACTTGTTTAGTTGTTCACCTTGCTAAGTGGCTCTTCGTGCCATCCATAACAATAATAAAAACAAGGCAACAGATTTTTACTCATGGAGCATATGGAATGCCTCGGGTACAAATGTCCATTTAGCAATCAATCACAAGTATATGCTAAATAAACAGGTAATTTACTCCAAAAGTGTATTTACACAAGGAATTCAAAATTGCAAGTAAGAAGAAGCCTCTGCAGTCTGACTTGGATTCAATCACTCTGCAGCGGTGGCCATTTTTAACCTTATGACCATTTGGGGTTATGACAGGCAATTTCCAGAAGCCCATATGGTCGGCTGTTTTTATATTTCCCTAGTCACATGGCCAAACAAGATCCAGGGTTTTTGCAGCTGGCACCCATTTTGTTTCCCATTCTGCTGTGTGGAGGAGAGGACTGGAGTTCTATGGTTGTTTTTTGAAGTATTTTAAAATATTCTGTTTGGTTACTGTATAACTGTTTGTTTGAAAGCACTCTGAAAACTGCTTTGCTTCTTTTTAAGTACTGTATTTTGCAAACTGTTGTGTTTTCAAGTGCAGTATTTTGCAAAGATAAATTCCACCACTCCACTTTGTGTGCCTTCTTGACAGCCTTGCTCAATGGCAGCAATTTATTTTGCTACATGCTACAAGCCTGCTGCATGACTCCCAGAGACCAATAAGATCACACAGAGTTGGCCTCCTCCGAGTTCCATCAACTAAGCAATGCAGGTTGGTGGGACTGTGTGGGAGGGCCTTCTCTATGGCCGTCCCGGCTCTATGAAATCCCGTCCCGATGGCCCATACTGCTCCCACCCTACTGGCCTTCCAAAAGGCCACAAAGACCTGACTGTGCCATCAGACCTGGGGACCATGAAACTGACATCTGTCAGGGTCAATTATGCTGTATGTATGTGTGTGTGTTGCCTGGATTGATTGAGTTATGGGGGGTTTTAATTGGAGTTTACAGTTTTAGATCTTCCTTATTTGGCTTCTTTTTTATTGTATTTGTATTTTTATATCATTGTAAGCTGCTCTGAGTCCATCGGGATTGGGTGGAAATCCAATCCAATCCAATCCAATCCAATCCAATCCAATCCAATCCAATCCAATCCAATCAAATCAAATCAAATCAAATCAAATCAAATCTAAAGCCAGAAGTCCTGTAAATCCCACTCCTACTCCACTTTGTGCTTTAATTCCCGGGTGAAAGGCTTGCATCTCGAGAAAGTTAGCACCCGCTCCTCCCCTAGACAAATGAAGTATTCTAAGAAATATTAAAAAGGCAGAATATTAAACTTCCCTGGATGAGAAAGGGAGAAACATATTTTTAAAGATAAAGAGCAGCTCTCTGCTCCCAGTAGATATTTGGTGCCCATTGAGCAGGACTGGGCCAGACTATCTACATGACAATTAGATCTTCAGCTCCAGGGTGATGGGATTAAGATATGACCCTCAGGATATAATAGGATTAGCCTTCTATCATCTAGGGCTCACTGCATTTCAAAATTTCCTAAGGACATTGCATCACCCAGCAAGGTTCATCCAAACTTATCTCAGACAACCTCAGTTATGACCCCTGCACAGCCCCATGGAAGTCTGACAGCAGCCAATAAAATAAAGGAAGCTCAAATTCAAAGCACAAGAGAGGGTATAAATACCTCTCACTCTGCATTCCATGTGGCCATATGTGGCCAGGTCTTGTCCCTCAATAAACCATCTTTCCAGCCAGCCTCCATGTTTCCAGTGTTTCTTCCCACTTGAAACCACCTCAAGTACTGGCTCTTTCTTTGATGTTAGCATCAGTTATATTTCAATGGTTTCTCTGCAATTAATACAGATTATATTGGTAAATTCCATTGCCCAGCTTTATTTATTGTGAAGTTTCAAAAGCCAACATAGGCTGGGCAGAAAAACAAACAAACTTGCATTTTATTTACCAGTTCTCATTCTCGTAACTCACGTTGCTGTTATGTTCCACTGAATCATAGCCACTCTGGATGACTATGGAGAAAAACTCTCTGAACTGCACCTTTTTCCCCTGTATTACACAATTTTTGCAGGTGCATTCCTATAGTTTCCTGTATTTTATCTGTTCATCTCATGGACTGTTGGCATCTTCTTCTCCTTTCATTTATTTTATCCAGAGTTATCATTTTTTCCATAAATGTATCCACCCATATGTACAAATTATATTAGAATATAGGGGCGGGGAAATCAATTTAATTCTTTTTCATTCTTTCATAGAAAAGGATTATTTTAGAGAAATGTTCCTGTTTGGATTGCATTTATTTAATTATATGATGGCCAAAGAGTGCATGTGAAAGACCTTCTTTCTGTGTGCAATCATTTCTCTAGGCTATTAACTGTGACTTCTGTTAAATGTGGCAGTTACCATTATTACAAAGGGGAGGAAAAAATACCCCATACCCCACTTTAAATACATTATTTAAATGTATTTAAATAATCTTTCTGGCCATCCATTTGGTGGACATTTTCAAAAAGTATTTTATACCCTCACAGTAGAAAGCAATTGTATTTGGAAGACTTAGCAGTAAAATGAAACCAGGTCACCAAACAACACAGTGACTGGACACCATCAAAGCTGAAACCAAATAGAGTACAGAAAAACTCAAAGAAATAGTGCAAGATTGGAAGATGAGGAGATACCTGGCTCATAGAATCAACAAGTTCAACACCTTTGAATGGATAACATTCCTGGTGCTCTTTGAACTTGGTTGTTTTCTTGCAGATGTTTCATTATCCAACTACCATATTTTTCAGAGTATAAGACACATATTTTTCCTCCTTAAAAGAGACTAAAGATTTGGCGGCATCTTATACTCTGAATGTAACATTTTTCCCCAGACATAACTAGCTGCTAATTATCTTCCCAGCTCTTACCTTGCAAGCTCTTTCATTGTTTTTCTCTGTGAAAAATGTTTTCCAAGCCCTAAGTCCATGCAGGATTTTTTTCATTGCTCTACTTGCTCAGAATGTTTCTTTCTAGCCCTAATGAGGTGCTAACAATGTTCCCAGTTCTTAAGACTTGCAATCTATTTCATTGTTATTCTCTGCAAAGAATGTTTTCCAATCCTAAGTCTTTGCATTTTTTTCCATTGTTCTATTTGCTCTGAATGTTTCTTTCCAGCTCTAACCAGGTGCTAACAATGTTCCCAGCTTTTACCAGCTTGCAAGCTCTTTCATTGTTACTATCTCCAAATAAGGTTTTTTAAGCCCTAACCAGGGGGTAAAATAGTATGCTGAACTGACCAAAAAGGAGGCTATCCAGATTAATATCTGGTAGGTGGATATTTTTCCTATTTTCTAAGGTGCGTCTTATACTCCAGTGCATCTTATACTCTGAAAAATATGATAGGTAACATCATTGTTGATAGTGTGATCAGGATTAGCACTGATGACGTTGCCTAGTTTGGATAATAAAATATTTGCAAGAAAACAAGCAAGATCAGAGATAATCGAATAGGTAGCAGTTAGCCGCCCCAAGTCTCCAGAGAGGGGCGGCATACAAATCCAATAAATAAATGGTTGCCATATATGAATAATTTAGAATTAGTCTTATTTCATGCAGGTCTTTCTGTTTGTCAACATCATATGTGTGGATTGTTCATATAAATAATAATATAATTAAATAAGATTAATACTTAAATCAGGATGGTCACATACAACCTCTGTGCACCCATTTTGGGACATTTATATTACACTTAATATTTATAGTTTGTGCCCTTGCTGTTCAACTTGTGATCCAAGTGAGCTTGAAATGGAACAATTTGCTGCCACTGGGGCACCACCACCAGTTTGCCCAGGCCAGCTCACAGTTACTGGCTCACCCCAGTCACTCATCCTGGCTGACTCACCCTGGCTGATATACCGCAGCCTACTTGCAGTAGGACAGCTTGCTATGGGAGATTGCAGAGGCGAAGGAAACTTCCTTCCTCTTTCTCTCCCTCTCTCGCTGTGGGACAAGTTGCTGTGGGAGAAAGCCAGAGGCAAGAGGAACCTCCTCCTCTTCCTTCTTTCTCCTTCTCCTTCACTCATCTCTCCTTGATCTATCTTACCATTCCCACCAATACCCGGATTGTGGGGGCAATATGCCTGTTCTGTTAAAAAGTGCTGTTGCTAACATATTGTAAGCTGCCCTGAGTCTAAGGAGAAGGGCGGCATAAAAACTAACTAACTAACTAACTAACTAACTAACTAACTAACTAACTAACTAACTAACTAACTAACTACATACATACATACATACATACATACATACATACATACATACATACATACCTCTTGAACTCTATAAGGAGGAGAAAGTTCCCCCCAGCACTTTCCATTGGCCAGGGTGAGTTACCACAGTGAGCTGGACAAGGTATAGTAGCCAGGTTGAGTCAGCCAGGGTGAGCTAGCAGCAGCAAGCTGGCAGTGGTGAGTTGTCCTAGACCCGAGAGGCCTTGAGTATAAAAGTAACAAGTATTGCTCCATTTTTCTTATCAACGTCTATGTTTACAACTATTTATTTTAAATAGGACTAAATACAATAAATTAATATAATAAATACAGAAAGAAATACAGCATTTCTGGCCATAGATTTCTCTTATAATAGAGGCATATATGACCATAGAGGCTGTTCAAAGAAAGCCTTATATGAAAATAGCTGAAGTTTAAAATGTTTGCAAGCTGTTTCCAGGCCATGGCAAACTTCAGGACAAAATGCAAAACAAGATGGCCAAATATGAAAATGAAACAAAACAGTTTCTTTGGAAGAAAACATGAAAGATGTATTCCCAGAACCACCAGTGTTCTTTGTATATGAAGCCTAAGGCTCTTGTGTCTCCGAATCTTAGATGATAACTAGTGATAGGTGAACCGAACCCACACAATTCAGGTCCATACCAAATTTTGCTGTGTTTGGTATGCCGAACACGAACCTGAAATTTTTTTGAAACTTCAGGCAAAGTTCGGGGTCGCGTTCGGTGTTCGGAGCTTTGATGTCACAGGCAGGTTGCTAAGGACGCCAAGATGATCACTTCCTGGATTCCATGTTTATTTTTACATGAAAGGACCGCCCTTTGCTTGCAGTGCCGCTGCGGCGTCCTTTTTTGTAAAAATAACAATGTTTATTTTTATGTGAAGACCTCCCTTTGAAGGAGCTGGGGAATCCCTCCCACAAAGTGATTCCGGGGGCTGAACCTTGACGTCGCCGACAGGTTGCTAAGGACGCCAAGGTGACCACTTCCTGGATTCCATGGAATCCAGGAAGTGATCACCTTGGCATCCTTAGCAACCTGCCAGTATACGTGACGTCAAAGCTCCGCCCCTGGAATCTTTTGGTGGGATTTCCCATTCGGGTTTGGGTTTGGGTTTGGGTTCGGTTCGGGTTCGGCTGAATTTTGCGTAAATTTCATCCGAACTTACCGAACCCGAACACCGTTGGGTTTGCCCATCACTAATTATAACATAGAATGCTGTTCTGTAGACTGCCAGTAATTAATAGTCAGAAGTATAGTCACAAGAAGGCACCAGATGTCAGGAAGCACATGATTCTTCTGTCAAATTAGCATCAACATTTCGTGGGTTTTTATTATCAATGGAAAATGAATTCTACTATATTTATGGGCCAGAAATATGTGCTTGCTCCCTATACTTTCATTTCTTCTTCTTCTTTTTTAAACTTTTACTTTTGTTAGATGCATGTTTGTATGAGTGTTGCTAAGGCCGGATAAGTGTACTCTGTGCACACATAATAATCTGAGAATTAGTCATAATTTCAGCTTCACACATGAGCCAGATGGTGTTTGCAGTTGCACCCCCTATACTCCAGAATCCTCCAGATTGGTAAATGTAGTAGAGAGATACCTATAAGTTTCTGAATAACACTTTACAAAAGTGTTTACTTTGCTATCAAGGTAATAAAATTCCAAACTCAAGCCCTGGGCTGTTTCATAATTGACCTGAGCATGTCAGAATTCGTTCCTACTGACAAAGAAGCATTTTCCCTCCTAAAAAACAATGTGTGTCTGTATATTTTGTTGTGGTTCTGGATAAAAATGTTTCTGCAGTGTGGAAACTGATCAGCTATTTATTTCTGACTACACAGCCTAACCAGAGGGGATTGTACAGTGTTCTATTATGGTTTTTGTGTCATATTACACTTCACTTGCTTTTTATTTTAGCCAAGGCTAATCTGAATATTCAAGGATTAAAGGTTTCCAATGGTTTGGGAATTTTAATACAAATGCATAACTCAAGGGGAAAACATAAGAGTGCTACTCTTCTCATGCCCACATTTAAAATGTGGAATTCATGGAAAAAGAAAAGTCCAGTTAAATGTTTTTAGCTAGCAATTTTGTGCTAAATTGTTGGCTTATGCTCTTTGGGGTTCAGCATTTCACTGTCTCATGCTCTTAACTTTCTGAACAAGGTACGGAATTTGGTATTCAAGTTGCAGCCTTTGTTTTATAGATGAGATTGTGTTTTAGAAGTTACTTCAATGAAGTGTGCTTGTGAGTGAGCCGTGTATGAAAGCCTGTTGAGAATAAGAATGGAATAAAATGGAATGGAATGGAATTCTTTATTTTCCAAGTGTGATTGGACACACAAGGAATTTGTCTTTAATGCATATGCTCTTAGTGTTCGTAAAATAAAAGATACTTTCATCAAGAATCATTACGTACAACATTTAATGATTGGCATAGGGTACAAATAAGCAATCGGTATTAATATAAATCATAAGGATGCAACCAACAAGTTACAGTCAAAATGGGAGGAGATGGATGATAGGAACGATGAGAAGACTAATTATTATTATTATTTATTGGATTTGTATGCCGCCCCTCTCCGTAGACTCAGGGCGGCTAACAACAGTGGTAAAACAACATGAACAATCCAATTAATAAAAACAACTAAAAAACCCTTATTATAAAAAACCAAACATACACACAAACATACCATGCATAGCTTGTAATAGCCTAGGGGGAAAGGATAACTTAACTCCCTCATGCCTGGCGACAAAGGTGGGTCTTAAGTAATTTTCAAAAGACAAGGAGGGTGGGGGCCATTCTAATCTCCGGGAGGAGTTGGTTCCAGAGGGCCGGGGCCGCCACAGAGAAGGCTCTTCCCTTGGGGGCCGCCAAACGACATTGTTTGGTCGACGGGACCCGGAGAAGGCCAACTCTGTGGGACCTTATTGGCCGCTGGGATTCATGCGGTAGATAATAGTAATGCAGCCTTAGTGGATAGTTTGATAGTGGTGAGGGAAATATTTGTTTAGCAGTGTCTAGCTGTCTTGGTGTGCAGTGCTCTGTAGCATCATTGAGGGTAGGAGTTGAAACAATTTATGTCCAGGATACGAGGGATTAGTAAATATTTTCAAGGCCCTCTTTTTGATTCATGCAGTAAACAATGGAAGGCAGGTTGGCACTAATTTTTTTTTCTGCAGTTCTGATTATCCTCTGAAGTCTCTGTCAGTCCTGTTGGGTTGCAGCACCAAACCAGACAGTTATAGATGTGCCGATGACAGACTCAATTATTCCTCTGTAGAACTGTATCAGCAGCTCCTTGGGCAGTTTGAGCTTCCTGATTGGCACTGAAGAAACATTCTTTGTTGTGCTTTTTTGATGACATTTTTGATGTTAGGTGTCCATTTCAGGTTTTGAGATATGATAGAACCTAGAAAGCTGAAGCTCTCTAATTTTATTTAATTTAAATTTATTCAATTTGTATGCCGCCCAATCCCATAGGACTCAGGGCGGCTTACAACAATAAAAAATAATACAATAATAAAAAGAAGTCGAACATCAACAGTAGATTAAAACTCAATTATAACCCTAATGAACCCATTATAAAAACCCTAAAAAATTAATCTAACAAACATACATCCAGATGAACATAATTCGGGCATGTCTGATGTTAGAGTTCACAGCCCCCAGTCCTGTCAACAAAGCTAGGTCTTAATAGCTTTTCAAAAAGCCAGTAGAGTGGGAGCAGTGCGAACATCGGGGGAGAGTTGGCTCCATAGAGCCGGGGCAGCAACAGGAAAGGCCCTCCCCCATGGTCCCGCCAACCTACATTGTTTAGTCGATGGGACCTGGAGGAGCACAATTTTGTACAATCTATTAGGCCTCTGGGAGGTAGGTGGCAGGAGACAGTCCTGAAAATAATCATGCCCTAAGCCATGTAGGGATTTATAGGTGATAACCAACACCTTGAATTGTAACTGGAGACTAATTGGCAGTGCAACACAGGGAGTGTTGGTGTTATATGGGCCTACCAAGGTACACCCATAAAAGCTCGTGCTGCTGCATTGTAGACTATCTTCAGTCTCCGAACACTCTACTGTTGATACTGTGTTGTCTAGTATCATAAGAGGTAGTAGAATAGGATGATTTCTCTTAAAGTCTACTACCATTTCTACAGTTTTTAGTGTGTTCAGTTCCAGATTGTTCTGGTCACACCACGAGGTTAGTTGTATGTGGTTTCACTGTCATGTCAAATGAGACAAATCACTGTTGTAGCATCTGCAAACTTCAGTAGTTTAACAGATGGATCGTTTGAGATGCAATCATTGGTATAGAGAGAGAAGAGATCAGCAGAGGTAGCTTGCAGTACTGCACTCTAACCACTGCACCACCTGTACAGTTAGCACCCCCACCCAAGGCTGTGTCCTCTGTGTGCTAATTGTACAGGTGGCGCAGTTGTTAGAGTGCAGTACAGAAAGCTACTTATGCTGACCATCAGCCCCCAGCAGTTTGGCAGATTGAATGTCACCAGGCTCAAGGTTGATCCAGCTTTCCATCCTTCCAAGGTGGGTAAAATGAGGACCCAGATTGTTGGGGGCAATATATGTTGACTCTGTAAACTGTTTAGAGAGCGCTGTAAAGCACTGTGAAGTAGTATATAAGTCTAAATGCTATTGCTATTTTGCCTAGTTTCACCTGCTACTTCCTGTCCATTAGGAAGTGTGTGATCCACCTACAAGTTTGTTCAGGTACCGCTAGCTGATTTAGTTTAATTAGAATAATGTCTGGTATGTGGTGCAGAGCCATATTAACAGCATAATCTGTGGATCTATTTGCTCAGAATGCAAATTGAAGGGGGTTTAACAGTGGATCCATGATGGTTTTCAAATGGGACATCACTAGCCTTTCAAAGGTTTTCGTAATCTACAGATATTAGAGCAACAGTTCCTTGATAGAGGGCTTCTTCAGCACTGGGATGATAGTGGAGCATTTGAAGCAAGAAAGAACATGTCTAGCAATTTATTGAAGATTTGGATGAAGATGGGGCCAAATGATCAGCACAGACTTTAAGCAAGAAGGAGTTATCTTGGCTAGGTCTGGTGCTTTTACTGGCTTCTGTATGCCAAATAGATCTTGCTTTTGCTTTTCTGTGATCACCAGGGATTGTGAACCCAATGAAATGGGATTAGTTGTAGGAGGTTTGGCTTTGTTGGTGTGTCTGGGATGGAGGTTGTGGAGACAGGTGGCTGTAGTTTCCTTTCAAGTCTGCGGTAAAACACATCCAGATCATCTGTCAGTTGCTGATTTCATTCAGCTTGGGAAGGTTTGCTGGATTTCATATTTCATCACCAGTCAGGTGCTTCCCAAGCACTTAGGACTGCGTGATGTAGTGGTGAATTATGTATGCCGATCTCATTAATGTTACTGTAGAGGTGTAGTGCATAATGGATTGTCATTAATTTTCTGGTTTTCCTATCCAAGTTGTCCAGCTCTGCTTGAGTCCAGTTCACTATACCAGCTGTGTAACTAATGACAGGTATGGCCCAAGTATTTATAGCCTTGATTGTGTTGCCACCATTCAGTTTGCTCTTCAAAAAATTTATGGTCCTCTGGATGTACTCTTTGCTGATCACAGTTTTCACATGACCATGCTTGATATTATCCAGTTGCAAGATGCCCAAGTATCTGTAGGATTCTGTCTGGTGGCACTTGATGGTTTGATGATGATGATGATTCTTCATATAAAAATTTGGTAAATGTTCTTATTAAGAAAGGGATCATCGTGGAGATCTCAACAACAGAACTTTTCATAGCCAAGATGATAAGACCTGGAGGGGTGGAGCTCAGGGCATTAAGCAGATTTGGCTTCTGATCATGAACTGAATTGATGCCTTCTTCCTGTCAATCAGTCACTGGATACTTTTTATTGTACAGGTCTTGGATTCTTCTCCTTGAACACCAACACTATTGTCTGATGGGGGAAGAATACTTTCATTCTTGAATAGATATGAAACCACATCTCGTAATACCTACTTTCGTTAATTTAAAATGAAGAAGTAGCGGGAAAAAAACCTGTTTGGGTGTGATAAAATGCAGCATACAAATCCCAGCTGTTCTGGCAACTGAAGCTTCTCTTAGCTGTTTTAGTCATCACACTTGATCGAATTGTGAACACAATATGGGATATTGAAACACTTACTGCTATAAATGCTTTCATTGTAGCATGCTACCTAGGTAATCTATATACATGCCGAGCTTCTGAATAGCATGCACTCTTACAAATGTTCAAATGCTTAAAGGCATTTTATGTGCTAGCAATTATTATGTTGCCCAACCTGCTGCTGTCCAACTTATGGGAATCTGTTCTGAATATTTTTGTCAGCAGTACCACCCCTTTTGCAAGAAATTTCTGAAGAAAATGTCAAGCTGTGACCATTACTCTATGATACGGGGTGGAGCGGGGCAGTAAAGTGTACTTTTATATAGACTTAAGAAATATAATAACATTTTGATGAAACTGTGCTTGGTGGTATTTTACACATTCCTGCAGAAATTCAGTTTTTGGTTAGAATCTGGTTTGCCAATATAGCATTATACATAATGTAAGGGATGGAAGAACACTTGCTTTTAGTATGGTACCCAAAGGGGAAGATATTAAAGTAAAAGAAGACGGTGATATAAAACATTTACAAGGCTATCAACTGATGATACATTTGTGTTTCACATGCATTGCTGGAAAATATTTAATTTAAAAAAATATATATATGAAGGAAGAATGATTTCTTTGAAAGGATTATTTATTCAAAAACAAATGTATCTACTGAAATTACTTAGTAACATATTAGAAGAATGGATTTAAATATAAATCCTTAATATTTGTTCATATTAAGCACATTCTTCTTGTATTCTAACATGTTTTACTTTATAGATTGAATCCATAAAGTTATATGAATGGAGCTTCCTTTCTTTTATCATGAGCATAATTAATTTTTAATAGGATTAACAATGGAATGACATCTTCGAAGAGATAATGATATTCAGAAAATCATTAAAGGTTTAGCAGAGACCCTCGTGGTTTTTTTAAAAATTGGGAGCATATATTCTTTAATTTGGTTGTTATTTTTCTATTTATTTTTTATTTATGCTGGGTTTTTTCCCTCTCTTAATTGTATGCAAAATTCTTAAGGTGTTGGGTGGTCTCAAAATTGTTATTCCATTCTGGTATTACCTAAACATAATAATTGACTCTGAAATAAAGATTTAGAATCAAGAAAGAAAAGACCACATAACATTGTGTTTTCTTTGTTTAATAAATGTTTTACAGATAAAAGAATACCTATATCTCGATGAGGTATTTACCTTTTGTATTTTTGCATCCCTCAGTGTACTTCCTCTTGCCATATTGCATATTGTGATTCACATTCATAGATCAGTGTGCAATTCACAGAAATATCAAGGTTTAAGGATGCAGTTAGACTAGATAGATAGATGGTTATATATCAGGAACCAGACGATGGGAAAGCCTTCATGGCAAAATTCTTTAGAAAAGTCCTGGATTACAAAACATAATTTTTAAAGATGTGCAAGCAGACCCAATATGTTCCCTGGAGAGAAAAAAGAATGTTTATTGATAAGACATTTGATATAGTTGGATACACATAAATCCATATGGCTTGTACTTTTTCTTTGCACAATGTACTTTTGTTTTGTACAAAGTTGAATGTGCACAACAGCATGTGAAATTGATTGTCAATCAGTGTTGCTTCCTAAATGGACAGTTTGATTTCACAGAAGTTTGATTTACTTGGAGTTATATTGTGTTGTTTAAGTGTTCCCTTTATTTTTTTGAGCAGTGTGCGTGTGTGTTTGTGTAAAATTTTGAAAGAAAAAACAGTTTTTCCTCAAGACTCTTTTGAGTGATTTTACAAATGACAATAAATATTTCTTGCAAGAAATAACTTTTTAGTTCATGATTTTTAGTTTTAGATCTCATTCAAGCCATTTATTAATTTGCTTTACTTTCCTTTCCCACCACACTTTTGATTCCAATATTGGGCTTTATTTTGTATTGCATTTCATTTTTAAAATCATATTTTAAGAGAATGTGGAGTTTTTTGCCCCAACGATTGTAATTCCTAGGTTACTCTATGGCATTCATTTCTTCTTTCTTCAAATCAGTCAGAGGTTAGGTCCTTTTCTGTTTGTTTGTTTTTTTCATTGGGTAAAGTTGTAATTTACAACTTTAAAAGTTGGGAGTTTTTAAAATGCTGTAAAAGAAGCCTATACACATATTGTGTCTGTGTCTATGTGGGTCTTTCTGGGTGTAATAGTATAGTATTAGTACAGTCAGAATCACTTAGTTGAATTCGGAAACTATAAAAATTAAATAAATGCATGCAAAATAATAGAGTTGAAAAGGACCTTGGAGGTCTTCTAGTCCAACCCTCTGCTCAAGCAGGAGATGCCATAATATGAGTAAAATGTAACTTGAGAAGGCTTCCATACTTTTATTATATTTGGTGCATCTCATCATTTATTTATTTATTTTATTTTATTTATTCAATTTTTATGCCGCCCTTCTCCTTAGACTCAGGGCGGCTTACAACATGTTAGCAATAGCACTTTTGAACAGAGCCAGCCTATTGCCCCCACAATTTGGGTCCTCATTTTACCCACCTCAGAAGGATGGAAGGCTGAGTCAACCTTGAGCCGGTGATGAGATTTGAACCGCTGACCTGCAGATCTACAGTCAGCTTCATTGGCCTGCAGTAAAGCACTCTACCTGCTGCGCCACCCCGGCTCTCATCTTACAAATTAAATTTTATACAAAGAGGCAATGCAAATTTTAAATCAATGTGGCTTGTGTATCCTCCAAACCAACCAAGCATGCCACATGTTGGAAATGAAAGCTCAGAAGGAAGAAACTGTAATCAGAACAATGTATATGGAATGAGCATCAACAGCCTAGGAATTACTAAAGAGAACACTGGGGGAAATATAAAATATTTTGTTTGCAGACTAATTAAAATAGATGCCCTCTTCTTTTTTGTCACAGTTGTAAGAATACCAGCTAAGGAGCCACAAGGGAACTATTTATTTGCTTCCCTTCCAAGCCACCCAGCTGTTCTTTCATTTGTGGTCTTTGGGCTAATTACATAATGTCCCTAATTTATACCTACTGGTAAATCGGATCAGAGCATTACCTGGAGGGCATGCTCTAATTAGAAGAATTTCAGAACAAATTGTTTAAAGAGCTTGTTTGGTATGATTAAATGGAAGTGATGGCCTCTCCATATCTCTTTTTAAGACCAGTAACACTTATTTTATGCAAAAAAAAATTGTATATTGTAATAGCTGTGTTTCCATCTTAGAAGCTCTGTTGAAAATCTGAGTGATTCTTGAAGAGAACAAACAATCTCTTGTTCTCTCCTCCACTTTCTCTCTTTGAAAACACAGAAAGGTTGTCCTAAGTGACATATATACTTTGTGGCGCTGCCTAAATTCTGATCATTACAGTGAAACAGTGCTACAACACAGAAGAGCAAGACCTGTGAGTTTATGCTTCCAATCAAAGTGTTTAGATAATTTCCTAGCATTCACTTTGATAAACATGTCTCTTGCACATGTCTATAATCAAAGAATGCTACCTGAATGAATGAAATGGATTCTGATCTAGCATGTAGTATATAAATATGTCTTGTTTATTACCTGAATTAAATTTGAAAGCCTTCGTGGTCTTTTGAACACACCTAGGAAAATTTCACTATATGGGGCTAATCCAATCCATGGAAGTTCCCCATCTGAATAATAAGTTACTTATGGAATTTTCCTCTGTTCCCATGTCCCACTTTCTAATATTAGATTGAAATCTTCTGTGGCCAGAAAACAATAGGGCATGATTAAATGTGATTTTCTGAGGCAAACTTGAGTAAAGTCAAGTGTCTTGAGAGTCCTGAGAAAAGAAGGAAGCCCATGCATTGCTAGGCCTGGTTGGCTGAGGCTTTTCAGCTGCAATAGGTTTCTGTGGGCTGGTGGACACCAGAATTCCGCCATTCCCTGAGGCATCCCTGAACGATTAACATCCTATGCAATTGCTTAACAACTGCAATGGGGAAAACTCAGATTGTACTCATTGAGGAAGACAATCAGGTGGTTGTTTCATGTAACAACTACAATGATTTACAATTAAAAAAAATTGGGCTCGATTATGCTCATAAGATTCCCTGTATCATCAAAACATTATTTGGTAGATATGTTTAGTGAATGCAATAAATCAAAGGGAATCTACTGACTTACCTGACAAAATGTGATTTTGTTAAAAATAGCTAGTCAGTCCTGTATATCATTTGAATTTAAAAGTCAGTTTTCCTGTGGTAATGATACAGCAGCCTATTTCTCTGGCTTGGTTTCAGTTACTGCAGTGAATCAAAGTAACTCAACCCCAAGCCTGTCATTAAAACACCACTGTGCTCAAAGACAGTAGATTCAGCATAAATTGACATTGTAGTTCATACCATTCCAAACTATTTTTCAATAAACAGGAATAAGGCAGACCACAGTTACTATCCTGCATTTGGTTACAATTATGCACTTGACACAGAATTGCTATGAAAGCTTTTTTCTCAGGGTTGAGGAAGTTACAGCAGGCAAGGAATAAAAACCATAGCAGAGCCTCTGAAGAAATCTTGCCTGAGTGGTTTTTCTTTTAACAGAAAGATCCATATCAAAGTTCCTTTAAAAAAATATTATTTTTTGATTTAGAAATACACAAACAAAAACAAGCATAAAAACATACATTTGGGATACTTACATCCCCATTTTTACCTTATTTTTGTTAACATTTTGCTTGCATGTTTTTATTTAAACTACAAATAAAGTTATTTTTGTCTATTATTAATCTCTTAGGATATATTTCTATTTAATTTCACTTTATTTATTTATTATTTTATTTATTGGATTTGTATGCCAACCCTCTCTGAAGACACTTCCTTTATCATTTCTTTCTTTTATCCACTTATAAAATTTATCCATTATCTTACAGTCTGAATCTTCTTTCCTTGTCAATGTTTCCATCTCTGCACAGTCCAATTTCTAATTTCCTTGTCAACGTGTCCATCTCTGCACAGTCCATGATTTTTTAAAATTATCATTCCTTCTTTTGACACCTCTTCACTTCTCCTTTACTGTGCATAGGTGATCCTTGATGCTGTGAGAATATGGATAATCAGGTATTAAATTTCCTTTTTGTACATCTTGTTAATAACACCTAATGGAAATATTTCTGGTTTTTTTCTCTATTTCTTCTTTTGTAACTTCTTTTAACCATTTCCCTATCATATTCCAATAAGTTCTTGCCTCTGCGTAAGTCCACCATAGGTGATAGAATGTTTTATTTTCTTTTTTACATTTCCAGCACCTAGGGGATGCATTCGGGAACATTTTTGATATTGTTTCTGGTGATACGTGCCAGCAATAAAACATCTTGCACTAGTTTTTCTTGAGTGTATTTGATCATGTAATTTGCCATTTGAAAGACCATAGTCTTTCCCATTTGTCTAATTCTATCAGACATCCAATTTTTTTCCCAACTAATCATATTGTTCACTATCTCCTCCTCTGTTTTGTATCGACCATATTTTTGGAGTATAAGATGCACCGGAGTATAAGACACACCTTAGATTTTTGGGAGGAAAATAGGGAAAATAATATGCTTACCAAGTATTCATCTGGCTAACAGCCTTAGTCTGGTCAGCTTTAGCACATTATTTTATCCCCTGGTTAGGGCTTTAAAAAAACTTTATTCAGAGAGAGTAACAATGAAAGAGCTCAAACAGCAAATGGGCAGAAGCCCGTCGTTCCCTTCTACCCAATAACAAGTGTCACTGGGGAGGTAACTCATGCAATAAGATGTTGAAACAGGATACTGGTAGTTGGTGTAATACCTTCCAAGGATAGGATAGCAATTGTCCTTTATGGCTAGGACTGAGTCAAAAGAAGGGGGATGACAGTAGTGAAGTGCTTTTATACTTCAGACTCGGTCCTGATTGGCTAAAGGGCAGTGTATTCCCACCCTTTGAGGCTAGCTCTACACACTATGGAGAATATTTCATTTTCCTAAGAGAAGGGTGGTGCTACACTTCTTTATTAATAAAGAAGAGAAAAACACATTACTTTTTTCAATTTATATCAAACTAGGTAGGATAGCTAATAACCTAGAAGACAGAAAAGTAATTGAAAATCTTGATATATAGGAAAGCAAGTTAGATGTAACAATGAAATGTAACACAGACCATGCAGATTCTTCACATGGAAAGCATCCAGGTAAAGTTACTAGTTTTACATGTCAGAAATATCTTAGATTACAAATTGATTGCTCAGCAGGGTGATGTGGCTGTAAAGAAAACCATCAAAATTTCAAGCTCCATTGATAAAGTACAGTTTCAAAATTACAAGGAAGCAAATGTTCCATTTTTATTCTGCATCAGTTAAACTCCACTTACCTACTGGTTTCTGTTCTGAGTGGTGTTGTGGTTGACTCTGGGCCAGCTCCTGCTCCAAGGACTTGGGGGTTGATGTGGGAGAATCTTCACATTATCAGAGGCCAGTTTTACTGCCAACAGCTTCCAACAGTGAAGTATTTGTGTCAGGGAAGATTCTAGTGAAGTAGGATCAATGGAGGAGGTAATTGCAGGCAGCCCATTCACTAATTACCCCATGTGAACCATAATCATCATTATCATCATTAGGTTCAGAAGAGGAGGCATTCATAGATGTTCTCAGGTGCAGGTTGATGTCAAGGAAGGAACAACTGTGCAAGTATTACAGGAAATAAGGGAGAATATCTGTGGTTGGGGCAATTAGCCTACAGGGGCTGTTGATAAATTGCCAGCATTGTTGCCTCTTGGTGTGGGAGTTTATCCGTTTGAAGAGAGGGAGAAAGAGAACTGTGTTTTATGTCTGGATTGTACAAGGACTATTTGAACTGTTTCAGGATTTTACAGGACTCTTGGACTAATTCACAGTTAAGTTTAACTGTGAGGATTCTTGAAGGGGGGTGACTGTGCCATCTCCACAGCTGCTTTTTATCTGCTTTGCTTTTGTTTTATGTTTTTCACAGCATTCAAGGCTTGTTGTGTGTGAGAGAGCACTTTGGCTGATTAAAAGTGCATTTTGGACAGTATTTTACTTTTCATAAACCAACTTTGTTTACTTTACAAATGTGTGTGTTTTAATTTCTCCTTTGGACTTAATTGGGGGCTTGTAACATGAAGCGCGGCATAACAAGTACCATGTTGGACAATTTGCAACAAAATCAGACAAGAGCAACCTGGATTGTCTGGGGAACAAGGAATCTATAATTCTAAGAAGAGAAGGTGTGTGTGTGTGTTTGGGGGAAGGGATAGCACTCTGCAAGGGCTTACTGCTATTCAATAAGAAGAATTTATCTCTAGTTCTCCTGGGGAATGGGGAAGAAGTGAAATCCTTTCAAGGCACCTCTGGCACATAGATAACCATTGAATTCCTGCAATGAACAAGGATTAGACTCAGTAGCCCAATAGTCAGGGGCGGATTGCTGGTGCACTGCACATGCAGCTTTGCTTCTCCTTTGTGTATATATGTGTCCCAGCATGTTTTTGCTTCTGTGCATGCGCAGGAAGAAAAATCTCACAAGGGGACGCATGCATGAGATTTCGGTGGTTTTTTCACTTCTGTGCATGCAGAGAATATTATTTTGTGCCCCATCTTCCTGTTGCCTTGGTAACAGGCTGGGGCTGTTTTGACAGCCAGAGGCTTGCGCTGCGGCCCTATAAATAGGGCTGCGCAGCGGGGGCTCATCCTTTTCAACCTGGCTGTCACAGCAAGAGCAAACACCTGCCCACCCTCCTCTATTTTTCAGTGTGCTTCTAGGGTCGCCTTTTAGGGGCCAAGTAGGATAGTTTTTACGGTTCCAAAATTTATTTGTTTTTTTGCCTACTTCACACTGGAGAGTGAGGATGGACAAGTTAGGAGGTGAGGCACACATTAGTTTCAATCTGGTTTCAATTGGCTTATCCCTTTGGTCACTGGGGTTTAGCAGGTAAGGGGCAGAAATCACTGAAATCTCTTGCATGTGTCCCTTCACAATATTTTGCTTCTGTGGATGTGCATGAAGCAAAAATATGCTAGGATGTGTGCACACACAAAAGAACTGAAGCTGCTCACACAGCACAATATTTGCTACCTCTGCACCATCCTCTACTGTATTGGTAGCAACCCACTACTGCCAATAGTCCTTTACTAAACTAAGGTGTTTGTGATTGCCAGTAAAAAAAAGGGGGGGGGGTCCCATTTCTGTTCAAATTTAAGAATTAAAATTGTAGTTTATCAATTGTATGAGTTTAAAAAAATCAAATTGTTGTTGCTGCTGTATGTAGCAATGCTGCCAAACATTACAAAGAGCCTCTGTTGGGTAGTGCATGAAGTCTTGGATAAGGACTAAGAAATACATCCTGAAATTTACATTAGTTGACTTGGAGCTTTTCACATTCGCATAGCCTAAATTAACAAATAGAGATGCTGCTTTGAGGTTAAAATAAAAGGTGATCCTCATATTTCCTATTTTGAGCTCTTGCGTGTGAACGAGACGAGAAGGTGGAATTGATAGAAAGAGGCACTTAATAAATACAATTCAATTCACCTAACCGGTGAATCCCACTGAAATAATGTTTGCGATGGGGGAAAACACTATGTTTTATAAACTTGGTCCCAGTTAACTGCCCAATTCAGGCAAGTGAATTTTATATCACTTAAATGGAGATTTGACCTGGTCTGAAGTGAAGGTTTTATAGCTCCGTAACTCTCAGTTCCTATTAAACGATCAGGATTTGGAACTATTCCTCAATAAAATGAAACAAAGTGGTTGGTTTTGGATTTATTTTTATTTTGAAATCATGGGTTCTTAGTCAATGCTATGTCATTCATTAAACAATTTGCCAAAACTTGCTGTATAAATTTGTGCTGTTGACTTTAACAGCTGAAGGCTTGCCAGGAAGACACATTTTTATTTATTTCATTCATTGAAATAAATAAATAAATAAACAAACAAATAAACAAACAAATAAACAAACAAACAAACAAACAAACAAATAAATAGTCTGCTAACATAACTGCATTTTTAGAACAAGCACAGAGTTGAATTATAGTCATAGATTTCAACATTTTCAGTCATTTCACATACTTAGGGTATAATGCTCACATCGTTAACTCACTACTCATTGCTAGAACAAGTGTTGATGTGCAGATGTGAACAGATCATCACACATTATGCTGAAATACATAATGCTCAACCACTATAACTGTTCCAGTATATTTGAATTTAAGCAGATTGAAGTCTAGGCTCTGCTATTGTATTTTAGTTTTACCTGTATTATTTTAATCTTCTCACTATTTCCTGTTCTTTAAACTAAACTCACACTTCTGTACTTCGTGATTTTAAAATTATACTGATTTTACACTATGCACAAATACTTAGGAATTGACTTGAAAGAATTCAACCCTGAAAGCTAAAATCTATAATTTTAAATAAAGGCAGGATTTCCCAAAGTACTGTCACAGAAGCCTCTCATGTCAGATCTTCTGAAGTTTTCTGTGGTCACCCAGGACCAAGTTAGTAGGTAGAAATATGGACAAATTTTTTTGTGTGTCTGCATTTTTAAAAAATCCATCACAAACAATGGTGATGGTGCTTTAACGTCATATAAATTCAATGGACATACCTACAAATGCCTCTACTTACGAACATTTCTAGATAAGAACTGGGTGTTCAAGATTTTTTTGCCTCTTCTCAAGAACCATTTTCCACTTACAAACCCGAGCCTCCGAAACTGTAACCAGAAAAGGCAGGGAGAAGCCTCCGTGGGGCCTCTCTAAGAATCTCCTAGGAGGAAACAGGGCTGGAAAAGGTGGGGAGAAGCCTCCTTGGGGCTTCTTTAGGAATCTCCTGGGAGGAAACAGGGCCTCCACCCTCCCTGTGGTTTTCCCAATCACACACATTATTTGCTTTTACATTGATTCCTATGGGAAAAATTGCTTCTTCTTACAAACTTTTCTACTTAAGAACCTGGTCACGGAACGAATTAAGTTCGTAAGTAGAGGTACCACTGTACTTTATAGAGTAAAATCTTTATTTCAAATTTTTAAGGTGGAACCATGAATGAATGTATGAATGTATGAATGAATATCATTTTAATTAAGAGCAGACGTACAAAGTACTTCTTCAGAACATTTGCAAAGTGTGCTCAGCTGGAGTATAAATGAATGTAGCACAAGACAGTATTCAGTACAACATAATAATATGGGTAATTATAATAATATGGATACTTGCTTTACAAAGTTATGACATTGCATTTTTGATTTTTGTAATATTAAATTCAAGTTTGTACAAAGAGTGTCAATATGTGTGAAATTGCAATCAGAGTTCTCAAATATTGCAATAGCATAATGTTTTATCTTTGCTCTGTTTTGCTTTTCCAAAAGAGCCCAGCGGATTTACTTCTGCTAGAGGCTGTTTTGCCATATATCCCATTAAAGTCATCCTATTAAGTGTTCTTGAGGTCTGGCATGTTGTAATTGATTACAAATTGTCTACAACACACAGGCCAAAATAGAATTAGGGAAAGCAATTCCAAAAGGGCAGCGCCGGACTTACCCGGCAGGCAGGCTTTGCTGGAGGGACCGGGAGACACGGTCCCTCATGGCGGCCGCCATTTTGGATCCCGGGCGAAGTCTCGCGATGCAAGACTTCGCTCGGGAGATCGGGGCCTGATTGGCCAGGCCCTGATTGGTCCGGGCGGGGCCTGCTTGCCCTATATAAGGGCGAGCAGGCCCGGGGCTCTTCCTTTTCGCCCGGACCAAGCTTCTGAGCAGACGTTCGTTCGTCTGCTCCGGCGGCCATTTTAGGTGGCGACCTCGTGCGAGGCGCCATTTTGTGGCCTGTGTTCTAGCGAAGAGCCTTATTCTGTGCCTAGCGGAGCCAGCATCGGCTGGACTCCGCTCCGGTTTGGAGCCTCATTGCCCTTTAGGGGGTGGTGGGTGGTGCTGCCTTTGGGAGGCCCCGCGGGCTTGCGGTGTTCCCGGGGTGGCTTGTGGCCTGGGATAAAGGCCTGGTGTCGGGCCTTGTTGCCCGAGGGGAGGAGGGATTAGCCTCCTGAGGGGGTTTTTTCTGCGGAGGCCTGCGGCTTCAGGCAGGCCTTTGCCAACGCGGGGCAGGGTTCGTTGGTGGCTTTGTTTCTGCTCTATCCCTTCTGTGAAAGTAGATTTATTCTTCCTGTAATGGCCCCTAAGAAGCGGCCAGCTAAGGCCCTCTCGGCCCAACCAGTGGTGCGGCCTAGGAGGGCTGCCAGGCCGTCTGCCCGGGCTCGGGCGGCGGCAGAGGGGCCCCCGGGGGGGATCCCGGTGGGGGGGGGGTTGGGTTTACACCCACAGTCCCTCAACCCGCGGTGTCCCCTTCTCTCTCCTGGGCCAGGGTACTGGAGCGGCTCGATGAGTTGGAGAGGTGGCGGTCGGGGGCAGGCCCGGAGGGGCTTTCCTCGGCTGCCACCGCAGCATGGGGCGCAGACCCCGAAGAGGAGTCGGCCCCAGCAGGGCAAGTGGCCCACGAAGTACAGATGGCGGGCACCGGACAGGCGGGCAGCATCGGTCAGACGGGCCACGCTGGACAGATGGCCCAGCCTGGGCAATGGCCATCGTTCCAGGGCCCAACCAGGATGGGCCCACCGTGGATGTCTTCTACCCCTTACTGGGCAGGTGAGGTTGCACCACATGCAGGCACATCTCCGCTCCTGCCCATACAGGGTCCTGGGTTCATCCCGCCAGCTTTGGGGGGTGGCAACAGCTTTACGGGGGCGGCAGCAGGCACCTGTAGTCAGGTCTGGTCTCCACCAGCTCCGCCAGTGGGGGCGCTGGGGGTACCTGTCCCACCTGGGGCGGGGGTGGGGGGTTGGATTCCTCCCCCACCGGCCATTATGCCACCGGTCCCATTCATGTATCCACCTGGGCTTGGGGTGCTGGGCTCGGGGGCCACCACGGTGTGGGACCCGTTCGCCAGCATCAAGCCTGGGGCCATCCCTTGCGGGTTGCCCGCTACGCCTTTAGGGTACCATCTGCACCCGTCAGTTAAGGAGGCAATCTGGCGGGGGGAGTACGTTGATTTGTTCTCCATCTTGAACAGGGAGGTCCCTAAACAGGACAAGGAGGTGGTCCCTGGGGAGAAGGTGAAAAAGACAAAGGTCACGAAATGCTTTAGCTCGTGGCTGTATGCCTTTCTGACCTTTGCGTCGGTGGTCATTCAGAGGCAGCCGGGGAGGGCCGCTGCCTTGCTGAAGTACATCGACCTTATAGCGAGGGCCCATTTCGAATATGGGGGCACCATATGGAGGCATTATGACAAGGGCTTCCGTATGCGTATTGCCCATGACCCCTACTTGCCCTGGGATATGGTGGTTCCGGACCTGTGGTTCCAGGCCACACATATGTCGGGGAAGGAGGGCTGTGATAGGACCGATAGCGGTCACTTTATGGAGGAAGAGCCGGCTACGCCCGCGCCGGCCAAGGCCGTGGCGGGGGTAGTCGGTAAAGGGGCCACTCTCGTGTGTCACGAATTTGCGGCGAAGGGGGCGTGTTTTCGCCCCATTTGCCGGTTTCGTCACGCCTGCGGAAGTTGTGGGGGAAACCATTCCGCAGCCGTGTGCCCCCGCCCCAAGAAGGGGATTGAAAAGAAAGGCTCGGGTCCCCCAAAGCCTCCCCCACCTGCTGGGGGAAAAGGGGCCCAGCCCAATTAATTTAGTGGTGCTTGAGGGTTGGTTGGGCGACTACCACCCTCGCTCGAGAGCGGCCGCTCTCTTGCTAGGTTTTTCAGAGGGATTTAGGATCCCTTATCAGGGTGTTAGGAAGGCCTTCATGTCTGACAACCTTAGGTCGGTTGTTGGTCATGAAGACATTGTTAGGGAGAAGATTGGGAAGGAGGTTGCCGAGGGCAGGGTCCTTGGGCCCTTCTCGGAGCCGCCCTTCCCGAATCTTCGGGTGTCTCCCTTAGGTGTGGTCCCCAAAAAGGCGAGTGGTGAATTTCGGTTGATTCACCATTTGTCTTTTCCGAAAGGGGAGTCAGTGAATGATTTCATTCCTGACGAGTTGTGTTCGGTCCGGTATGCGTCCTTTGATGCAGCCGTGACCATGGTTAGGAAGTGTGGGGTGGGAGCCCTTATGGGTAAATGCGACATTAAGTCGGCATTCCGGCTCCTCCCCATACATCCAGACGACTTTGAGCTGTTGGGCTTCCATTTCGAGGGGGGCTATTACGTGGACAGAGCTTTGCCCATGGGGTGCTCTGTCTCGTGCTCTCTTTTTGAGAGTTTTAGCACCTTCTTGGAGTGGGCGCTCAGGAGGCAAAGTGGTCTGGGTACGGTCGTTCACTACCTTGATGATTTCCTGTTAGCGGGGCCTGCGCATTCGGAGCAATGTTTTGCTTTGATGCGGGACTTCGAAGCCCTTTGTGCTCAATTAGGGGTGCCTTTAGCCTCTGAGAAGACCGAAGGCCCCGCTACCAGGATTACCTTCCTGGGTATTGAATTGGACTCGGAGGAGCAATCTTCTAGATTGCCCCTAGAGAAGTTGGTTAAGATTAAGCGGAAGCTTGATGAGGTCCTGGGCTGCCGGAAGGTGACCCTACGGCAGCTCCAGGAATTGGCAGGCATTCTTAATTTTGCCTGTCGGGTAGTTGTTCCTGGAAGGGCTTTTTCCAGGAGGTTGTATGATGCGATGAAGGGGCTCCGTTTGCCCCATCATCGTACCCGCCTTTGCGCTGGGGTCAGGGCTGACCTCGGCGTGTGGCGGGATTTTGTGGATAGATTTAACGGGTTGTCTTTCTGGAGGCACGAGCTTCTGTTGGAAGCTGAGTTGCAGCTCTGCTCTGACGCCGCGGGGACTTGTGGTTTCGGGGTAGTGTTAGGTGACCAGTGGTGCTGGTCGGCATGGCCTCCGGAATGGAGTGCCTCTTCGTTGGTTAAGGACCTAACGTTCTTGGAGCTCTTCCCCTTAATAGTGGCCTTAGAGCTTTGGGGGGAGCAGTTTAGGGACAAGACCGTGCACTTCTGGTGTGACAACCTAGCGGTTGTCCATGTGGTGAATGCCCTGTCCTCGAAGAGCGACAGGGTCATGCGGCTTGTCCGCCATTTTGTGCACAGGTCCTTGTCTCTAAACGCATTGTTTTTGGCTAAGCATGTCCCCGGGTTAGATAAAGGGGTTGCTGATGCCTTGTCCCGTGGTCAGTTGTCCAGGTTTCGGACCCTGGCCCCGTGGGCCCGAGAATTGCCAGAAGTGTTCCCCAGCCACCTCTGGAGTCTGGGAGGGATCCAGAGTGGTGGAGAGGCGAGGCATCCCGGGCAATCTCCTTGTCTGTAGCGCCCGGCACCCTCAGGGCATACCAGCGTGCAGGTAAGGAGTTTGGGGAGTTTAGGCAGGGCAGGGGTTACCAGCTTAGTTGGCCTGTCCCTGTAGAGCATTTGGCCGAGTTTTGCGTCCAACTCAGGCAGCGTGGCCTGTCAGTTAGGACGATCCGGTCCCGGTTAGCCGGCCTCGCCTTTCTGTCCAAGGCGGGGGGGTTTGCTGATCTTTCGGGTGACTTTCGCATCCGGAAGATGCTGGAGGGCTGGCTTAGGGAGCAAGCGGGGGCCCCAGGTGACACTCGTCAGGCTCTGACGGTGGAGCAGCTGTCTTTAATCAACGTGGTTTTTGGCAGTCTGTGTTCCTCATTGTACGAGGCCCGTCTTTTTAGAGCAGCGGCTTGTGTCATGTTTTTTGGGGCCCTTCGGGTCAGCGAGGCCATGGTTTCGTCTCAGGCTGACACTTCGCTCCGGGCCTTCCAGTTCGCTGATCTGGCCTTTAGACAAGGGGGGGTGTCCCTTGTAGTGAGGAGGTCTAAAACGGATCAGCTGCGCAGAGGGGTTACCTTGAATCTTAGTGCGGCCTCCGACCAGTCGGTGTGTCCGGTGGCCGCCCTACAGCTTTATTGTGGTATAAGGGGGTCAGGTCAGGGGTACCTGTTCAGGCATTGTGATGGTACCCCTCTGACCCGTTTCCAATTCTGGGCTTTAGTATCTAGGGCGATGGCCCAGGTGGGCATGGATCCCGCCGGCTATGGAACGCATTCGTTCCGTATCGGCGCCGCCACTAGCGCGGCACTTTCTGGTTTCCCGGCCCATCGGATTCGGGAGATCGGCCGCTGGCGGTCAGCGGCATATTTGGGTTATGTTAGGCCCGCTGAGGATCCCAGGCAGGGCTTAGGCTAGGTAACCTCTCTGTGTCTGTGTCCTCTTGCAGGTCCCCAGGCTAACACGAAACCGACGGCGCTGCTGTGTGGCCACAGCATGATTTTCTGGGCCGGCCGCGCGGCAGCCAGGAGCGCCATCGGGACCCACCTGTCCCTGGGGCGGTGGGTCAACGTTGCCTGGATGGGCCGGAGAGGTATGCGGTGGGAGGGTCTCCTACCGGCGTTGCTGGGCGGTCAGCATTCTGTGGCTGCGCCCGGCAATATGGGGGGCGGCTCCTGGAGTCGCGCCCAAAGGGGTCTGGGAGGGCAGCGTCCTGTGGCCGCACCCAGGTGGCTGGTATTGCACTTAGGTGGCAATGACCTGTGCATACTGGGAGGCCTGGCGCTGCTCATCCAGGCACGCGAAGACCTGCGAAGGCTTCGTGAGGTATGGCCCACCACGCAAGTGGTGTGGTCAGAAATATTACCTAGGATTGTGTGGAGGGATGCCTCTTCCCTTAGGGCCATTCACCGGGCTAGGCGACGGGTGAATAGGGCTATGGGTAAAACAGTTAGAGAGTTGGGTGGAGTAGTAATACCTCATCCCCTTATATCAATAGACCAGCCATGGCTCTACCGTGATGATGGCGTTCACCTGTCTGACCAGGGGAACGCCATCTTCTTACAGGACCTGCAGCGGTCTCTGCGTGAGCTGGCGCAGATAGAGGGGGGAGTCGGGGGGCCAAGATAGAGATCTGACCCCCGCTCCTGTGGCAGGTTAGGGGCGGAAAATTGGGTGGTTTAGCAACCGCGCGTTCTCCCTTGGGCATCTTTGGGGATGATTGACAGGTTCTCTGCAAGCTCATGGAGGGAGTTTCTGCCTGAGCAGCTGGGGGGAACCTGTCTTTGGGTCCTGCACCTTTAATTCCCCGATTCGGGTTAGCCGGTGGGACCCCCCTCATGCACAGCATGGCAGAAAAGGTCACAGGTGACGGCCTGGCCCTCACCTGGACCTTGCATCGAGATACGCCCATGAGTTGCCCAGGAATGTTTACTGGCATAACGTCATTTCCGCCCCGGAAGTATTTGTTTGACCCTGCAGGTCCAGTTCCGGGTCATAGTTGTTTATGCTAATTTATGCAAAGTATTTGAATAAATTATGCAAATTTATGTTAATAAAAATGACCCAATTTTAAATCCAGCTCTGGTGTCCGTGTCGTTACTCCGTCTCTCCAGCAAGGGCAGCGCCGGACTTACCCGGCAGGCAGGCTTTGCTGGAGGGACCGGGACACACGGTCCCTCATGGCGGCCGCCATTTTGGATCCCGGGCAAAGTCTCGCGATGCGAGACTTCGCTCGGGAGATCGGGGCCTGATTGGCCAGGCCCTGATTGGTCCGGGCGGGGCCTGCTTGCCCTATATAAGGGCGAGCAGGCCCGGGGCTCTTCCTTTTCGCCCGGACCAAGCTTCTGAGCAGACACCCGCCCGCCCTCCACTATTTTGCAGTGTGCTTAGGGGTCGCCCTTAGGGGGCCGAATGGGAATTTTTTGCAGTTCTGCCTCTTAGCTGAGCTGTTTTTTCGCCCATTCCACACTGGGGTGATGGCTGTGCGGTTAGGGGGTGCTTGCATTAATTAGGTTAATTGGCTTACCTTTGGTCATTTGGGTAGGCAGGTTAGGGGCGGAAAATTGGGTGGTTTAGCAACCGCGCGTTCTCCCTTGGGCATCTTTGGGGATGATTGACAGGTTCTCTGCAAGCTCATGGAGGGAGTTTCTGCCTGAGCAGCTGGGGGGAACCTGTCTTTGGGTCCTGCACCTTTAATTCCCCGATTCGGGTTAGCCGGTGGGACCCCCCTCATGCACAGCATGGCAGAAAAGGTCACAGGTGACGGCCTGGCCCTCACCTGGACCTTGCATCGAGATACGCCCATGAGTTGCCCAGGAATGTTTACTGGCATAACGTCATTTCCGCCCCGGAAGTATTTGTTTGACCCTGCAGGTCCAGTTCCGGGTCATAGTTGTTTATGCTAATTTATGCAAAGTATTTGAATAAATTATGCAAATTTATGTTAATAAAAATGACCCAATTTTAAATCCAGCTCTGGTGTCCGTGTCGTTACTCCGTCTCTCCAGCAAAGTAAGCTTGCAAATTTATTACCATAAATATAAAATCATACATCCAGGTCTCATAACCTTTATATAAGTAGGATTCATATACAAGTACTTAGCAGACACTTAGAATAAAATCTAGATGACAAATATTCACATTAGTTTTATTGGTATTAATAGATAATTTTATATGCAAAGTGTGAATTCTTGCAGCATTTCTTTTGGAGAAGGGTAGTGTAGTGTGCAGCTGGGAAATCACAAATTGGTTTGCTAGAGTTACAAATTTATTGAATTTTTACACATCTAAACTAATGGAAGATAATATAAACACTAACAGCACAGAAATACATATTATGTGTGATATAAATGGATATGGGAATTAAAAACATCATTTTTATTAACTCTTAAACCATAAATATGTAGAACAAATAGCTCTGCCTAGCACAATACCACTAAGAAAGAAAAAAAAAAGACACTGGACATAAGTGGCATGGAAAGATAGACACATAACTAAAGCAGAATATTGGCAAGTAGCCCAAATCAGCAAAGATGAACTCAGGAAAGTTAAGGCACAGAATGAACTAAGACATGCAATGAATGTCAAAAGCAATGAAAAATGTTTCAATTAAAAAAAAGTAAGCAAAAAAAGAGAAAATGATCAGTCTGCTAATGGGAGAAGATAGCAAGAAGGTGTCAGATAGCAATGAGAAAGAAAAACTGCTTAATTCATTCTTTGCATCCATCATTACAAAAAAAAAAGTGGGAGAGGAAATTCCAGCCTCTACAGCTTTGGAACCTATAGCACCTCTTGTCAGTGATGAGAAAGGAGGGGCTATTCCTTTCCTGAATGCAAGAGCACACAAGGCTGCCAAGAGGCAGGATGGTTTACTCCAGAGGAGGTCTTCTTGGGAGTAAGACTGGGGGCTAGTTGGCCACTCTATAGTCTATTTAAGAACAATAGAGACAGCTGGAAAGCTGCAGGAATCAATTCATTCAGACTCAGATATCTGTTGTATTGTGAAGTCCTGTTTTTCCTGCATAGGATTTCTTATCGGGCGCATTTGGTCAAGCCTTGGGACATTACATGACCTAAAACTGATTGAACCTATGCCAGCTGCTAATGAAGAATAATTAGCAGCTGACTTTCTGAATGAATTGTTTCTTTTGATTTGTGTATTTTCCACTGCTAAGCCAGTGATTAGCAGTGGTTCGTTAATTAAACAAGCTTAGTTCCAACCATGTGCTTGTGATACATTCATAACTGGGGACAGAACACAACCCATCAAAAGCAGTACTGTAAAAGGAAAGATTAGGTACACAAGTCAAAGTAGGAAAGAAAATGCTAAGAGAACATGTATTCATTCTATATGAGTTCAAATCACCAGGGCCAAATGGATTATGAGTTCTGAAACAGCTGGCAGATGGGATCTCAAAACCACTGAACCAAATCTATCAAAGATCCTGGAGACCAAGGAATTAATAGCAGATTGGATAAGATTGGTTCCAATCTTGAAAAAAAGAGGGGAAGGGGAATTGGTTCCAGGAAAATACAGACCAATCATCCTGACATGAATACTTGAAAATATCTTGGAAAAGAGAATCAAGCAACAGATCGGTGAATGCCTAGAAAAAAAGCAAATGTATTACTAGAAGCCAATACTGTTTTTTAAAAAACAGATCATGCCAGACAAATATTATTGCACTCTTTGACAGTGACTGTGGTCATAGCTGGTGTTGGGCGAACCAAACAAAGTTAGGGTTTGGCGAACTCACTGAACTTTGCCATGAAGTTCGGGTGAGTTCGTCAAACCCGAACCTGAACCCGAACTCGAGCAGCAGCAAGCTGCTGCAGTGTCCTTTTCTGTAAAAATAAACAAGGAGGTGGCGAATTCCCCACCTCTTTTTGCTTCCTTTTATTTTTACAGAAAAGGATGCCGCAGCGGGGCTGCAAGCAAAAGGAGGTGGGAAATCCCACAGTGGAGTTCTGGGGGCAGGGCTTTGACATCACAGAGACTCCTTCCTCCCCATTTCGGCCAGCCAGGAAGTAGTCTCCATGATGTCAAAGCCCCACCCCCGGAATCTCATCGTGGGATTTCCCACCTCCTTTTGCTTGCAGCACTGCAAGGAAAAGGAGATGGGAAATCCCACAATGGGATTCCCCACTCTCCTCCCGGGCACTGCCGCTTCTCAGTGTTCCAGCGAACACCGAACCAGAAGCAGAACTTTACCCCAAACTTTTAAAAAAGTTCGGGTTTGGCATGCCGAACACTGCAAAGTTCGGCACGAACCAGAACTTTGCAACACTAGTCATAGTTTATTTAGACTTCAATAAGGCATTCTTCAAAATAGACTACGGTGTATTTCTTGGTAAGCTAGGGATGGCAGATAGCATCACTGTTCTGACTCAACTTCCAATAACAGACCCTAACACAATGTCGGTACTAACTTTGCTTAATAATAACGGCTACTAATTGGCTTGTTTAGCGGTTGTTCTAAAGTCAAATAAAGTATAAATCCATCTTTTCAGTGCAACAGCTGTTAATTAGGGTTTTTAACAGTTGGCAATAGTCCAAACGAAAGAACTTAAGTCAGATGATGAGTCTTCCAGATAATGGCAGATAAATCACATGAACCTTGCTATTTTTTTTGAAAAAGTTTTATTTACAAATATAATACAGAAAAAGGGGAAAAAAGAAGTGATAACTCCCCCCCCCCAATACATCGAAAATACATATTAAAATATAGGCGAGTACAAGATCGGTCTATATATTCTTCTGAAACTGTGTAAATTCTCTTTAGCCCAGTTATAGTTATTGTCAAAGATCAATTTGTCTCTTTTAGATAACACAGAAAAGAAAATAGAAGCAAAATATATAAGTAACATAGAAATCAGATGATAGTCTAACTTAATAATTCATCACTTTATCTTATTTGCTCTGTTAGCTTTCATCAGGTATAGTTTATTTTTTTACATATTTAAGTGTTTGTAGTGTACTTAGCTAGAGTTTTTTCTGTTTTCTAACCAGTAGTAGAGTAAATTCCAGCAATCATAAAATTGTGAGTCTTCTTTGTCTTTAATTTTGAAGATTAATTTAGACATTTCTGCGCATTGAGTTATTTTTTCTAATACTAACTCTTCTTGTGGGATTTCTCCTTTCTTCCACATTTGGGCAAAAGCTAGTCTTGCTGCAGTGGTAGTATGAATAATCAGATAAATGTAATTTTGATTAAGCTGCTGGTGGATAACCCCTAATAGGAAGCATTGTGGATTTTTTTTCTATGTTTATCTCTAGTATTTCATCAATCCACGTCCCAATTTTTTTCCAGAAAATCTGGGCTTTTTCACACTGCCACCATATGTGGTAGTATGATCCGTATTCTTTTTGACATTTCCAGCAAAGGGGTGTTAGTTTTTTTGTTATTTTTGACTGAATGCCCAGGAACAGTTTTCAGGCAACTTTGATGACTTCAAACGGGAATAGAGAAAGAGGCTTGAATGCAAAGATCAGGATGTGAAATGAACCAAGTTGCTGCCTGCAAATCCCCCCTTTGATTTCATCCCTTAAAGAGGCTATGGGAGTGGCCAATTACCCCAAGCCCTATTCTCAAGAGTCCTTCTCAAGAGCTAGTCTTGCCTTTTTGCACTCTGTGCAAGTGTGCATTGAGAACAGGCTTGTCCTCTTCTTCTTCTTCACTCATGGCAGCCTTTGGAGGTTCTGAAAGCCCTGGTTGAATGCCTGCCTCTGGCACCAAATCTTCTCTGTCTGATTCTTTAAGTCCTAGTGGACAATCACTTAACTATCAACAGAGGGATTGTATCAAGATCGTTGAAACATTACTATTGCTTTATACTGCACTGAAATCATGTCTTTTGAAAAAATGTTATTCCAATTATTAATTTAATGCACATCTTTATATATATATATATATATATATATATATATATATATATATATATATATATATATATATATAATATATATATATATATATATATATATATATATATATATATATATATATTTGTCACATGTTTTTGCTGAATTTGAAAATTAAGGGAGACTAGGATAGATCTATTTCAGACTTATTTTGGCCTCATCAGCTAGCCATACCCTCACTGGGACTTGAACCTGCAACCTTTGCCTTGTAAGGCAGAGAATTAACCTTTGGGCTACATTATCCAATCCTTTCAGCTCTGTACCAGGGAAGAGTTACATTTTGTGTCGAATCACCCTGGTATATTGAAGGAACATCACAGCTCCCATACAGAAAACTTCAAATTCAACCAAGGATATGGATGAGCTGCTCTTATCCGCCCTGTCAACTTCACTAGGTAGATTGGTGTTGAAATCAGCCTCATGGGAAAGCTAACTCTACTTGTACTGAGACTAAATATAATAAATCTTGCAAATATAAAGTACTCCCTCTGATTTAGGAGGGCATCTTCCTGAGCACTTCTGAATGTTATCTTGTTCTGGATTTTTTAAAAGAAATATTTTAACCTCTTTTACAAAGGCAACAGAATCTCAAAAAATGCTTGGCAGAACTTATTTCAACTTATTTCATTTTAGTTTGAAACCTTGCATGCATATAGTGAATCCCCCAAAAGATTAACGCCGGCTGACTCACCGGCCCCACGGCGATGTTGCTGAAGGGCCGGGCAGACTCGGACCCTTCAGATGGCGGCCGCCATCTTGTTTTCGGCCGAAATCTCGCGAGACGAGATTTCGGCCGGGAATGCCCTGCCCACGTGGCCGGGCATGACGTCGGGTCCGGGCGGGGCCTGCTGGCCCTATTTAAGGGGCAGCAGGCCGGGAAACAGCCTTTTCGCCCGGACCTGGTTGCCTGAGCAGACACTTGTTTGGTGCTGCTCGGCCGCCATTTTGTGTCTCCCTCGTGTTGCAGCCGCCATTTTGTGGCTACCGAGGGGGCGAAAAGTGCTTTACTAATACTTCTCTTGCTTCAAGACGTCGTTGAGGCCTTACTCCTTTCACCGGAGCTGTCTTCAGCGATCCCCCTCGGGCCCGAGGGGGACTGGTAACCTCCTCCCGGCTGGGAGGAGGGCGCGGTGGGGGTGTTGGGTTTGGGCCCCCGGTCTTGGGCGGTTGGTGTTCCTGGATTGCAGGCCTTTGAGGCCTGCCTGCGCAGGGAGGCTTGCAATCATAATTGTCATTAAACAATAAATACGGTGTCAATATATATATATAATTGTACGTATTATACCCAATACAGGGGTTAATAGGGGTAGCAGGGGCTCCCAGGCCCTAGGTAGGGCCTTGTGGGGGGAGTTGGGCCTGCCACTCGTGTTGGGGGTTTCGGCCTAGGTGGTTTTAGTGGCTTATTGCTGACAAAGGGGAAAGGGTGATGGCTCCTAAGAAGAGGCCTGCCACTGCTCCTATGGCTCCGCCAGCAGCGCGCCCCAGGAGGGCCCTTAGGCCTTCTGCCCGGGCCCGGGCCAGCAGGGAGGGGACTGCTGGGGTGGTCCCTGAACAGGGGGGGGTGGTCTCGTTGCCTCCTGCCCCTCAACCTGATTTCTCTCCTGCTATGTCTTGGGCCAGGGTGTTGGAGAGGCTCGATGAGCTCGAACAGTGGAGGAGCGGTGCGGTCCCCGGAGTGTCCAGCGATCAAGTGCCCGCGGCGTTGGGGAGAGATCCGGCGGCGGCCCAGGCTGGGCAGCCGGCTCCGTTCGGACGGCAGGCCCCTGCAGGGCCGATGGCGGCTTTCCCGGGCCCCACACCATTGGGCCCCCCGTGGATGTCTTCAACCCCGTACGGGGCAGGTGAGGCTGCACCACACACCACATCCCTGTCTTTTCTTCCTCCCCCCGCCCCGGGTTTTCCCCCGGCGGGGGTCGGGAGTGGGTCCAGCCTTTTGGGGTCCCTCGCGGGCACCTGCGGGCAGGTGTGGGCTCCGCCGGTTCCTCCTCCGGGGCAGTCGGCGGCCAGCGCTGCTCCGCTGTCCGGGACGGGTCCTGCGGGGACACCTGCGGTGCCAGGGGCAGGGGGGTGGGTTCCTCCGGCCCCTCCTGTCATGCCCCCGCTCCCGGTTTTCCCCTACCCCCATGGGGCGGGTGTTTTTGGCGTGGCGGCCAACTCGGTGTGGGACCCCTTTGCTTGTATTAAAGCGGGGGCCATACCGTGCGGGCTGCCGTCCACCCCTCTAGGTTGCCACCTTCACCCGTCGGTCAAGGAGGCTATTTGGCGGGGTGAGTACGTGGATCTCTTTTCGCTTTTGAACCGTGAGGTTCCCAAGCAGGAGAAAGAGATTGTCCCGGGGGAGAAAACGAAGAAGACCAAGGTAACGAAATGCTTCAGCTCCTGGCTGTATGCCTTTCTTACCTATGGGTCGGTGGTGATCCAACGGCAGCCGGCTATGGCCTCTGCCATGTTTAAGTATATAGACTTAATTGCCAGGGCCCACTTTGAATATAAGGGCACCATCTGGCGCCATTATGATAAGGGTTTCCGCATGAGGATGTCGGTGGAGCCCAACTTGCCGTGGGATATGGTGGTCCCGGACCTGTGGTTCCGGGCCACGCATATGTCCGGGAAGGAAGGGTGTGAGCGCACGGATAGTGGGCACTTTATGGAGGAGGAGCCCGGCGCGGCTTCGCCGGCCAAGGCGACTCCGGGTGTGGCTGGCAAGGGGGCCTCGCCCGCTTGTCATGAGTTTGCTGCAAAAGGGGCGTGTTTTCGTCCCTTTTGTAAGTACAAGCATGCCTGCGGGAATTGTGGGGGGTCCCATGCGGCTTCAGTCTGTCCCCGCCCCAAGAAAGGGGCGGAGAAGAAGGGCGGGGGTCCAGGAAAACCTCCCCCACCAGCTGGGGGAAAAGGGGCCCAGCCCAATTAATGTTTCTGTGCTTGAGGGTTGGTTGATCGACTACCACCCTCGCCCGAGAGCCGAGTTGCTCTTGAGGGGCTTCTCCGAGGGATTTAGGATCCCTTATGTGGGTATTAGGAGGGCCTTCATGTCCGACAACCTCAGGTCGGTTGTCGGACATGAAGACATTGTACGGGCTAAGATTCGAAAGGAGGTGGCTGAGGGCAGGGTCCTTGGGCCCTTCCCGGAGCCGCCCTTTCCGAATCTTCGTGTGTCCCCCTTAGGTGTGGTCCCCAAAAAGGCGAGTGGTGAATTTAGGTTGATTCACCATTTGTCTTTTCCGAAAGGGGAGTCAGTGAATGACTTCATTCCTGACGAGCTTTGTTCTGTCCGGTACGCATCCTTTGATGCGGCCGTGGCTATGGTTAGGGAGTGTGGGGTGGGAGCCCTTATGGGTAAATGCGACATTAAGTCGGCATTTCGGCTCCTCCCCATTCACCCAGGCGACTTCGAGCTGCTGGGCTTCCATTTCGAAGGTGGGTTTTACGTGGATAGGGCATTGCCGATGGGCTGCTCTATTTCCTGCTTCCTTTTTGAGAGCTTTAGTACCTTCCTCGAATGGGTGCTCAGGAGGCGGAGTGGCCTGGGGTCCGTCGTTCATTACCTTGATGATTTCTTGATGGCCGGGCCTGCGCAATCGGAGCAATGCTTTGCTTTGATGCGGGACTTCGAAGCCCTTTGTGCTCAATTGGGGGTGCCTTTAGCCTCCGAGAAGACCGAAGGCCCTGCCACCAGGATTACCTTCCTTGGTATTGAATTGGATTCAGTGGAGCAATCTTCCAGATTGCCCCTGGATAAGTTGATTAAAATCAGGTCCAAGCTTGAGGCGGTCCTGGGCTGCAGGAAGGTTACTCTTCGGCAGCTCCAGGAGTTGGCTGGGATTCTTAATTTTGCCTGTCGGGTAGTGGTGCCTGGTAGGGCTTTTTCTCGCCGGTTGTATGATGCGATGAAGGGGCTAAGTTTGCCCCACCATCGTACCCGCTTATGTGCAGGGGTCAGGGCTGACCTCTGCGTGTGGCGGGAGTTTTTGGAACGTTTTAACGGGTTGTCGTTTTGGCGGCAGGAGCTTCTTTTGGAAGCGGAGCTGCAGCTGTGTTCCGACGCCGCAGGGACTTGCGGTTTTGGGGTAGTGTTAGGTGACCAGTGGTGCTGGTCGGCATGGCCTCCGGAATGGAGTGCCTGTTCATTGGTTAAGGACTTAACTTTTTTGGAGCTTTTCCCTTTAATAGTGGCCTTAGAGCTCTGGGGGGAGCAGTTCAGGGATAAGACTGTGCATTTTTGGTGTGACAATCTAGCGGTTGTCCATGTTGTGAACGCCCTGTCCTCTAAGAGTGATAGGGTGATGCGGCTTGTCCGCCATTTTGTGCACAGGTCCTTGTCTTTGAACGCCTTGTTTTTGGCTAGGCACGTCCCTGGTTTAGATAACGGGGTGGCTGACGCCTTGTCCCGTGGTCAGTTGTCCAGGTTTCGGACCCTGGCCCCGTGGGCCCGAGAGTCGCCGGAGGTGTTTCCAGCCCACCTGTGGAGCCTGGGCGGGCTCTCGAGAGCTGGAGAGACGAGGCCTCCAGGGCGATCGCCTTATCGGTAGCTCCTAGTACCCTGCGAGCTTATCAGCGTGCAGGTAAGGAGTTTGGGGATTTCAGGCTGGGTAAGGGTTACCCCCATTGCTGGCCTGCCCCGGTTGAGCACCTAGCTGAATTCTGTGTCCTGCTGAAGGGGCGTGGCCTTTCAGTGAGGACTATCAGGGCTAGGTTAGCCGGCCTCGCCTTTCTGTCCAAGGCGGGGGGGGTTGGTGATTTTACGGGTGATTTTCGCATCCGGAGGATGCTGGAAGGTTGGGTGAGGGAGCGACAGGGGTTTCCCTCTGACACTCGTCGGGCCCTGACGGTTCAGCAGCTGTCTCTGATTAATCAGACATTTGGCAGTCTGTGTGCCTCTCCTTACGAGGCTCGGCTGTTCAGGGCAGCGACTTGCGTTATGTTTTTTGGGGCCCTCAGGGTCAGCGAGGCAATGGCCTCCTCGCAGTCTGACTTGTCGCTCCGCGCCTTCCAGCTCGCTGATCTGACCTTTAGACAGGGGGGTGTCTCTCTTTTGGTGAGACACTCCAAGACAGATCAGTTACACAGAGGGGTTAGACTTGAACTTAGCGCAGCCACCGATAAGTCTGTTTGCCCGGTGGCTGCTTTGCAGCAATTTTGTGTTTTGCGTGGATCAGGGCGTGGGTACCTTTTTATACACCAGGATGGTTCCCCCCTGACCCGGTATCAATTCTGGGCGATAGTGTCTAAGGCTATGTCTCAGGTAGGCATGGATCCCGCCGGCTATGGAACGCATTCGTTCCGTATCGGCGCCGCCACTAGCGCGGCACTTTCGGGTCTCCCGGCCCAACGGATTCAGGAGATCGGCCGCTGGCGGTCAGCGGCATATTTGGGTTATGTTAGGCCCGCTGAGGATCCGGGGCAGGGTTTAGGCTAGGTAACCTCTCTGTGTGTGTCCTCTTCCAGGTTCCCAGTCCAGGCAGAAACCGACGGCGCTGCTGTGTGGCCACAGCATGGTCTTCTGGGCCGGCCGCTCAGCAGCCAGAAGTGCCATCGGGACCCAGCTGTCGTTGGGACGGTGGGTCAATGTTGTTTGGATGGGCCGGAGGGGTATGCGGTGGGAGGGCCTCCTACCGACGCTGCTGGGTACGCAGCATCTCAGGGCGGTACCCGGCGCTGCTGGGCGGGCGGCTACCCAGGGTCACGCCCAGATGGGACTGGGTGGTCGGCAGCCCATAGCCGCACCCAGATGGCTGGTCTTGCACCTCGGTGGCAATGACCTATGCCTGCTTGGCGGTCTACCGTTGATCGTCCAGGCGCGCGAAGACCTGCGGCGGCTTCGCACGTTATGGCCCACCACGCAAGTGGTGTGGTCAGAGATCCTCCCACGGATCGTTTGGAGGGACGCCATTTCCCTTAGGGCCATCCACCGGGTTAGACGTAGGGTGAATAAGGCCGTGGGAAAAACTGTCAAAGAATTAGGGGGGATTGTAGTTGCCCATCCCCTCATCACTGTAGATCGGCCGTGGCTTTACCGGGCCGATGGCGTTCACCTGTCAGAACAGGGGAACGCCATTTTCTTACAGGACCTGCAGAGGTCTCTGCGTGAGCTGGTGCAGATAGAGGGGGGAGTCGGGGGGCCAAGATAGAGATCTGACCCCCGCTCCGTGGCAGGTTAGGGGCGGAAATCTGGGTGGTTTCAGCAACTGCGCGTTCTCCCTTGGGCATCTTTGGGGATGATTGACAGGTTCTCTCCAAGACCATGGTGGGTGCTACCTGCGCACTTGGGGGGAACCTGTCTTTGGGTCCCGCTATTGAAGTCCCAGGGTAGGGGTGAGCCGGCGGGACCCCCCTCATGCGAGTGTATGGCAGGGTCTCAGGTGAGGGAGAGGTCCCTCACCTGGACCAGCATCGATTACGCCCATAGTTGCCCAGGAATGTTGACCTTTTACGTCATTTCCGCCCCGGAAGTGTTTGTTTGACCCTGCAGGTCCATTGGTTCCGGGTCATAGTTAAGTATGTTGATTTATGCAAATTTATGCTAATTCATGCTAATTTAATTAATAAATTATGCAAATTTATTATAATAAAAATGACCCAAGTTTAAATCCAGCTCTTGTGTCCGAGTCGTTACTCCGTCTCTTCTGCAACTATCTATTCTATTTTAGAACACTTATGAAAATATCAGTCTAAAGAAAGAAACCTTTATCTACATTTTCTTTTCCGAAAAATAAGAATGGAACTAAACCATTGCCCAAAATAAATCTTCAGAGCACAATTCTAGTATACAGGTATTTCTCTTTCAAGCTTATGGAATATCAAAATTAAATATGATGTGTTTATTTAGACGGATTCTGTTAAGTCAAGTTACTTGTTTAGTATGAATAACTACACTGGATGGCAATTTACTCTAGGGCAGTGGTCTCAAACTCAAGGTCCATAGGATTCAGCCCGTGGGACTGTCCTGGAAAATGTAAGGGGCCAGCCCGCATCACTTTGGCCCAGTCTACCCAGTCTGAAGAGGAAACTTTGGGTCTGCATGGATTCAGCCCAGTCTACCCAATGCAAAGAAGAAACATGCCAGCAGTTTAGGGAGTGGTGTCAAGCTGGCCACACCCAACCAGTTTGCCACACCCAACCAGTTTGCCACATCCAACCAGTTGGCCATGCCAATTCAGCCTTCTGATGTCAAACACAGCCCTGATGTGGCTCTCAATGAAATTGAGTTTAATGCTCTGGGGCATGTGTACTGATGTATGCATGCATGCATGCATGCATGCATGTATGTATGTATGTATGTATGTATGTATGTATGTATGTAATCAATTAAACACATTTATATGGCTGTCCAGCTGACACTGCATGGCTGAAATACTAAATAGTTCAGAATTAGAAAACTTAACTTACCTCAGATGTATATTTTCATTATCTACAGTGGTCATACTAAAAAGGAGTAATGAGAAAGATAGTCCAGCAAATGGGCTCTAAAGAGACAGGTACTGAGTTGGAGGAAGATTCTCTATTTTACCAAGACTGTTGTGGAATGGGGTGGGGAGGAGAAGAATGGTTTTAGATGAAATTGGTAACATGAGGATGATAAAATGGGGAAGCTGGGACAATGCCGAGGAATGTTATTTGTTCCAAAATTACTATTTCCTAAACTTGTGGGTGGCTAGGATCATTTGAAATTCAGGCTTAACTCATATAAGGTTAGTACTATTGAACCAATATATTTAAATATCCAGCCAGTTAGTTTTGATGCAAATTCAAAAATTCAGTCAAAGCTTTGCCTAACTGCAACACAAATTACTTTCATCAATGATTTTAAATACACATTATTTTGTTCTTCTGAATAGGATTATCAGATTTAAAACTGCCATATACAACAGAACCTTCATATAGGATTTAAAATGAACTCAAATGAGAGATATAATTTATTAATTCATTTATTATTTATCAATTTAATTTATATGCTGCCCAACTCCCAGAGGACTCTCAAGAAGAATGCTTTTGATATTGTATCTGGACACTGAAATTTATCAGAAAGAGAGTTATGCTTAGATCTGTCTTGATGAAGAATGAATAATAGGAATTGGGAACATGTAAGAGAGAAGTATATCAAATTTTGAATGTAAGCATATTTGATCAGGAATGTAATTGAAACAAAATCCAACATGGCGGTGCCCACCGGTTTACTAACGGTTCTAAAGAACTGATTAGAACTGGTAGGAACCTACCTCTGCCAAACCTGATGAGATATCTAGATGTAATTGGGAGAGCCAGCTGCTCAAGTAACCTGTTCCCATACCATAAAGAACTCTATTGATCATTAATAGAGTCACATCCAGAGGCAATCTGGCAGGTTTCAGAGTAGAGTTGCTCTAGAATCACACTTAACTGTCAACACAGCCATATTTTGAAGGAGTTGAAACTTCATATATTCTAATATACATGAATAATATACATGAAGCTTGGAAGGACTTCCTTCATATTTCCTCCTGTTCCACAAGATTAGTGGAAAATATGAAGCAGTGTGCACTTTCTGTCTTCAATATAGAAGACTAAGCAGATGTTGACCAGGTTCAGAAAAAGGTTCTGGCAAGAAGTCTAGATTCTGCAATGTACGGAATGTTTCCCCACTCAAAATGCTTTTCTTAAATTTGTTCCTCCATCATCTCTGTTATGACTTGCCTTGGTGTACCTCTTTACAGTATTACTTTGAGAACCAGGAAAACATTGTCTAAAAGATCTCAGGATTATTTAGACAACATTATATCCTCGGAAAGGGGCGGCATACAAATCTAATAAATAATAATAAATATTATTATTATTATTATTATTATTATTATTATTATTATTATTATTATTATTATTATTTCTGTCAGGCTCTCTGGTAGAATCCTCCCAAAAATTCACAGGTACAAATTTCAGACACACACACGTTTGAAAATTAAAAACAATGTTCTTTATAATGAAAATTCACTTAAACTAAGCCCTCTTTTGGTATAGCAAAGAGCACTCATCTCCAAACAAACTGGTAATTTATACAAGTCCCTTATCAGTCCTGTGATACTTAGCTTGCAGCTGTGAGGCAATTCCAAATCCAAATAATAAATAAATTCAAAGTCCTTCTTTCACAAAGTGAAACACACTTTGCTCTGGTTTAGTTTCAAAGCGGGGAAAAATCAGCACACAAAAGGTCAAAGTCAGTAAAGCAGTCACGAAACACAACAATCAGATAATCCTCTACAATGGCCAAACCCACTAATTACCACAGCCCCACCCAACCACAGGTGGCCTCATTTTCTTTGATAATAATCTCTCAGTTGTTGTTGCCTATGCATCGCTCTCCGCATGCGTGGCTGTATCATTAACTCTTGTTCTGAATCCAAGGAGGAGCTAGATAATTGATCTCCTTCTGAGCTGTCTGCCACACTCTCCTCATCCCTGTCACTCATGTCTTCTTGGTCAGAGGAGCCTTCATCATCAGATTCCACCGGGGGCAAAACAGGCCTGCAGCATGTGGATGTCTCCCCCACATCCACAGTCCTTGGGGCAGGAGCTGGGCCAGAGCTAACCACAACATTATTATTATTATTATTATTTCTAAATGAAAATTTTGTTTGCATGAACTGACACAGTTTGCTCAACGATGCAAACACACTAATGCTCTCATGACCCATCTATATATGAGTATTAGTTGCATTCAACTCTTCCATCTTTGAACTACATTACAACTGTAGATTAGAGGGTACAACTATCCCATATTTTATTGCACACTGTCCACAGTTCCTTTGTGAAAGTTTTGAGATGTTGAAAATGTGATAAATAAAATAATAAAATTAAATATGCTAGATTTGTCTAAGGGCTATAATCCAAGTATATAAAAATCCTATCTATATTTGGAGCATTTCACAGTATGGTATGGGTTTGGAAATGTTTGCTTTTATATAGATTCCTGCAATCTTATCCTTGGGAGAGATATCTGAAAAGACCACATGCAGAAGTTTGGATTTGTATGTCAGCCCTAAGAGGACTGATAACATGCTAATGTGTACTTCATGATGCATGTACAACAGCTGCTAACTAATGTCCCTCCTTTGCCTACTGAAGTTGAAATTTCTGTAGCAGAGACGCATAAGAGTGGAGTGCAAGGACAGCATATAGCTCTCTCAGCAAAAAGGATGTGACTCAATAAGGAAATTTAACAAAGAGCTATCTAATTCTGCGGAAGCAGATGGATTGCTTCAGAAACTTTAGGAGTGGCAGCTTTTGATGCACACTGTCTGATAATACAGCACTACTATATAAGGAATTACATTCAAATAAACAACAGGGTTGTACTGTCAATTGGGGATCTACATTTTAGAAGAGAAGTGAATGACTTCCAGAGCAAACACTCTCACTTATTTACAATATGTTTTTATTGAACTGAAGAGGAAATCAGTGATTCATCACTTGAACTGTCCTTCAAAATACTTGTCATATGTATCCCTTAAAATTGCTTCTAATTGTGGAAAAATGTATAGTGTCAAAGAAAACTATTGTTCCCGTAACTATGTTTGCTGATGTCAATGGTAATATAAGAAAGGCTCTTCTTTTTTTTAGTTGGAAAGATTGGTGAACAATTCTTCTTCAATTGCTCATCACAGCCCCCAAATATTCCCTTTCACTCACAATGTCCCAATTTTTCATTTAATATGCCCTAGTGTAATCCAACCTCTACTTTCAATGAGTAATGGAGCAAGGTAGGTGTTAAATGTTTTGGAAACATTTACAAAAGGAAAATCCCTGAGGTAAAGTTTTCCTCATCTTCTGGCCAAAAACCAGGCTGGGAAAGGATTGTTTAAATTGTAATCCAAAAATATTTTAAAGGCAGCAGAGTGGGGAATGGAAACCACAAATGTTATGGTTTTATAGCTGAAATTTAAAAAGTACCATAGGGCACTGATAAGTGAATGATTTCTAGTTCATCTCCCCAAGAGGTTGACTCGGAGGTGGGTTCCTCCTGGTTCGAACCAGTTGGCCCAAACTGGTAGCAACCTGCTGGTGATGTCATGGTGACGTTAGGAAACTGATTCAGTCAGTGTTGGTCTGTAGCACCACCATCTTTTTTGTACTTTTGTACTTTTAATTTTTTTTATTCTGGACATGTGCAGAAACTGTGCATGCATCGCCATCTTGTTTTTGGCTTGTTTAAAACTTTTTTTGGCATTGTGCATGCTCTTATGCACTTTGCATGTGTACGGCCATGCAGTGCGGCCATGAAACATGGGAGGAAGTGAAACCCATCCCTGTGTTAACTGTGTCCTTAGTGCCTGTTGTGGTTCCGTCTGAGGCCCCTCAGGGAACGGCTGATCTTCTGTCGGTTTCCAGCTCAGAGGGAGAGGCTGAGGAACAGGAGGTGCAGGCAGACGAGGAGGAGGAATCCCAGGCTGAAGAAGAAGGAGGACAGCCAGAGTCCCCCCAGAGGGAGCTCTCCCCAGCAAGCAGCCTGGATTCCTTAGAGGAAAATGCACAAGCCATAATTGATCTGCGACAGAGAAGAGCTACTCAGAGAAGGGATCAATTGGCTAAGTACTTTCAGCATTAAAGAGGCAACAGCTGGGTTTGGGTGTGGTGCTCTTTGGAAAGGCTAAAAGGCAGACCCACCCTTCCTGGCTTGTGGAGTTTTATCTTTGAGAGTCTTGGGACCTGGCTGTGAACTTTGGCATCTTGGAATCCTGGTTTGTGCCTTTGACTACTGAAACCTTGGGGTGGGTGTGCCAGCAAGAAGCTTGCTGTATTGTCTGGACATCAGGACTCTGCTGTAAAGTATTATAGCCTGTCTGTTGGGAAGAACAGGTTTTCCTCTGTGTTTATTTTTTCCAGCTATAAAATACTTTTGGCTTTTACCAGAGTGTCTGGCTGTTTTTTCCAGTTGGTGTTGAGGTCTGGGGGAACCCAGACAGAACAGTGCCCAGTAAGGATTCTCAGCCATTGATCTAAGAAGAAGAGCAATCTTGATCATTGATCTAAGAAGAAGAGCCTGCAAACAAGGCTGATGATCACATTCAAAGAGGGCGGGGGCAGCGAGCTGTTCCCTTTTATATCAGGACTTGCTTCCCTGCCCTCTGGCCCATCGTGCCCTGGCAGGGTGCTGGATGTGCTAGGTGGTCGTGCATGTTCTTGAATGACCACCCCCATTCTTGTCTTCAGTGGCAGTGGCCGAGTGCTTCAGGCCCCTCCGCAAATGTCAGCCAGCCTTGAGAAATTCTGTAATATTTTCAGTGGAAACAAAACTGCTATTTGCTTCCAATCTTCATACGCAGAGAACCGTATTAGTTTCCATAGAATTTAATGTCCAGTCTTAACTTTGGTTGAAATTATACATCAGCAGAACTTCTTTCAAAAGTGTCACAACCACTAAGTAAAAATATCTAGGTAGAAGAGTTGATGAATAGGGCAATAGTAGCAGATATTTTGCCCAATTGCAGGAGTGAAAAGCAGAGTGAAGGCCCATTATTTCTGAGGTATTTCAAATGATATTATGGCACTGGTACATTCCTCACACTTTCAACAAATCTGATTGCATAAAGCTCCCTATAGGAGCTTTAGCAAAAAAACAAGGCAAAGGAAACACAATGCAAGGGAAGGAGAGACCACTGCTATTGCTACTGCATAACCTATGTCTCCTTCACTGCTGATCTTGAGTCAGCAGAACTTCCTCATTCTTCTGCTTCCATTATGGACATGTTGCCTAGGGAAATCTAGGAGTTGAAGTCCACACATCTTTAAGTTGCTGAGCTTGAATAATATTACATTACAATGATTTAATTACACTCTAGTACTGAACATACTCAAAACTGTAGAAATGGCAGTAGACTTTAGGAGAAACCCCTCCATCCTTCCACTTCACAATACTAGACAACACAATATCATCAGTAGAGACCTTCAAATTTCTAGGTTCTATCAAATCTCAAGACCAAAATGGTCACCTAACATCAAAAACATCATCCAAAAAGCACAACAAAAAATGTTCTTTCTGCGCCAACTCAGGAAGCTCAAACTGCCCAAGGAGCTGCTGATACAGTTCTACAGAGGAATCATTTAGTCTGTCATCTGCACCTCTATAATTGTCTGGTTTGGTTCTGCAACTCAACAAGACCAACACAGACTTCAGAGGATAGTCAGAACTGCAGAAAAACAATTGCTGCCAACCTGCCTTCCATTGAGGACCTGTATACTGCACAAGTCAAAAAGAGAGCCATGAAAATATTTACTGACCCATCACATCCTGGACACAAATTGCTTCAACTCCTACCCTCAAAATGCCACTACAGAGCACTGCACATCAAGACAACTAGATACAAGAATAGTTTTTTCCCTGAATGCCATCACTCTACTAAACAAATAATTCCCTCAGCACTGTCAACTTTTTACTAAGCCTGCACTTCTATTTCTACTGGTTTTTTCTCATCATTCCTATCATCCTTTTCCTCCAACTTAGGATTGTATGACTGTAACTTGTTGCTTGTATTCTAAGATTTTTATTAATATTGATTGTTTCTTCATTGCTTAATTGACCCCTATGACAATCATTCCCTGTTGTACCACATGATACTTGACAAATGTATCTTTTTCCTTTATGTACACTGAGAGCATATGCACCAAGACAAATTCCTTGTGTGTCCAAGCACACTTGGCCAATAAAGAATTCTTCTAAGATTGAGGAGACAAGAGATGTTCAGAGGGCTCTGACTTGCTATTATGGCATCAAAGAAGTTCCTCCTTCTCTCTTGCTCTGCCATCTTCAATTGCTGTCACATTACTGGAGATGTCCCTGTGGTAGGTTTTCCTTGTGGAATAGAATTGTCTACTTGAATATCTTGTCAAACAAACTTACAACAGATTCTTGACATTCTGTTTTATTCAATAATATTGGTGTAACTTTCTGGAGTAAATAAGGAGAAATGTTTCTATATGTTAAAAAAATAAATGGAAAGGAAAGAGATTGATTCACAAAAATTAAAACAATGTTTTTTAAAAAATAATAATAATAAAAAAACTTAGCTAAAAAGAATTGAAGTAAAATAGAGATTGTTGGGAGAATCTGACATGGATTAAGGGGGAGGGATTTTATTTTTAAATTACCTGTGCTATACAATATATGTAGAAATTACTGGTTATTCTGTCCATCTGTTCATCTTTTTTTCCTGTCAGCGAGAAAAGAAAATAGAAAAACCATTTTACAACCACAAGTCCTTCTGTAGTTCCCAATGAGGAATATGCCTATTGGTAAATGTAAGTTTCGTTCTTCCTTTTCTCTTGGTTACTTTCCACATTATATAGAAGTAAATATTTAGGAGAGAGCTAAAGCCAATTATAGCTCTGTAAAAAAAATATAATCCATCTCTTCAAAATTTGACATTTTCACACATTAGAATTTGTGCTATGGTGGTCTCTTTTATATAACATTCCCACATGATAGAGGTTTCTTGTTCTGCCCACCCAAAAAGAATATTCAGAAAAATCATCATTAGAAGGTTAGGAGACATCTTACAATTTCCATTCCAATGAGTCTGAAGTATTTTTCTTTTCATTGTAGTATCTATCCAGCTTTCTGCAATTCCATAATTTCCTAAAATTTGATAAAATGTTAAGAAAAAGACATTCTGAGAGTACCCCTCCCACAGGACTTTTTAAATTCAAGATCGGAATAGCCTAGGAAGGTGAATAGATACTGTAGGTAACTGAAACTCTCCATTGCTTCATAGCAACAATAATAACAACAAAAATGGGAAACACTATAAAAGTTCTAAAGAAAATGGTCTTTTCCATTGGTTTAAAAAAACTTTAAGTAAACTAGATGTGTCTATTGTATTGTATTATTGTATTAAGGTATAGAAATTAAAATTGGTTCTACAGTGTATCCTTCTTGATAAAACCAAAAAAATGGAGAAATCACTCAGCCGCCTTATAATAATAAATTTTCATCCCTTAAAATTCTAAAGGTTTGCTATTTGTTTAAAATGAATTGAGAATGAATTTCAAAAGATTTACAGAATGGATTTAAAGAAATAAAGAAAGAAAGAAAGACAGGGAGGGAGGAAGGAAGGAAGGAACAAAGAAAGAAAGAAAGAAAGAAAGAAAGAAAGAAAGAAAGAAAGACACTTAATTTGGCTATACATTGAATTCAAAGCAACGTTGGACTGCTGCTGGTTCTCACGTAATGATGCCGGAAATTTCCACCCGCTTGCCAAATGGCAGCAATGGCCAGCTGTCCACACCCCTGAACTGGTCCTTTGGTTGCTGCAGCCGGTAAACAATCTCTTTGCATGCACAGAAGTTTCTGTGCATGTGCAGAAGGCCATTTGTGTGATGTGATGGTAGGGGTCACACTTGTGCACAAAACGTGCGATTCTGTCGGAATGCAAACAGGTAGGGAAGGTAATCGTAACCCAGCCCTGATATTTAAACCACAGAGGCAACTCCTCTGTGGCCTTCAGAGTCACTTTTGTGCCTTTCAGTCAGCTGAAGATCACACTCTAAAATGTTCAGAAGCACAATCTATAACTGTGTATGTGGCAACGAGGTAAAAGAAGTAAGTTAGACATCAGCAGTTTTGCCAGGGACATAAAGAAGTCTACTTGGATCTCACTTTACACATTGACAGGAATTATAAAGTCTGACTGCTGCTCTGAATTCTTTATGATTAATGAGCTTCTATTAGCACATGAAGGACTAATTTTGGCAGCTATTCTATATGCTTGTGCAGTGAAATTTCACTGCTTTACAATATGCCTCTAGGGCTACACTATCCTGACATAACTGAGCATTTGGTTGGGAAAGAATAGTTCAAGGATTTATATAGTGTGCTAGAGAGAAAGGTGTCCCCCAAATGGAAAGACAGAGAATATAAGACCATAATTGCTGCTGACTGAAAGTGATGGACAGGAGAAGGTTGGACAAAGTGATCAGATCCTTGGTCTCAGGCTAGATGAGAATTGACTTGTTAATAGATAGATCTGAGCTACAACTAATTGGTCAAATCAGCAAAGGGATTAAAGCATGATATGATGACTTGCATTGGGTGCCTGTGCCAGTAAAGGTTTAAATTATTTATTTATCCATTCATTAAAAACAACATTTTAAAAAGAGGAATTTTGCCCTTCTCTGCAAAATGCATATATTAATAAGTCAATATTTCTTATGGTTCCTCAAATTCCCTATTCATTCTTCTCACTTTTGAAGTTTGTAACCTTTAATGGCTTTTCATCTTCAGCGTTTTACAATGACAAATCAGGAAATACTGCCCAAATTCACATGGATCAGTTCCAATACATCACTTGTTATTTACCACAGCTTATATTCCCTTCTTACAATGCAAAGATTAAAATAGTAAATAATACAACAAAATAACACAGTGAACAAAAGTCATGAAAGAGGAGGAGACTGTTGTTCCTTGACCATCAAGTAATAAAACAAACATCCAGATTCAAACAAAGATGGGTGGTCCCAATTTAGGCCAGATTTATTTAAAAGCTTAGTTTCCTAGCATAATCTTAAGTAAAGATGGAGCCATAATCTAATTTTGTTTTTCTGCAAGAGTCTAGCAATCACAAGTCATTTGTGGAAAATTAGACTATTATTATGGAATTAGTTTTCTGATGCACAATGAATAATGAAGCTAGGAGTGTCTTCTTTTGAATGAACTATCCATCTCCCAAGCACAACATCAGCTTATTTTTCCACAAGAAAAGAATGTCTGGTTAGATAAACACTAGGGCAGTGCATGCTTGAAAAATGACTCAGAAGACCTCTGGTCCTTGCTTAAGTGCTACACCTTTCTGCTATTTATTAAAAAAGCATGAAAAGAAAGAGAGAGAAAGAGATGCTACTGTTTAAGAGCTGCATTAAGTTTAATGAATGGATCCCTTAAAGCAGTCAGTGTTTTAATGAATAGGAGTGGTGATATACTTGCATTCACATGTGGCCTGGGGCACTTCATTTTTCAAAGAAGCACAGCCTCATTAACCAACTTCTCTGACGTGCTTGCATGCAAATGGCAGGTTGTCCAGGGCAAGAGACAGAGCTGTCTCATTGCCCTGCAGCAGGAACAGGCAAGGTTTCCATGTGTTGGCTCTCATAGCCTTGCAGTATATTGGATACTTCAATGTGTAAATGTAACCATTGTGCCAAATCAATCAAATAACAAGCAGAAGGTATCTGTTTCTGGGTAATGTTAGTCTGGGAGTTTCAGTCATGGTTTTCAAATGAACCACAACCTGAAAACACAGACAAGCCAATGCAGCCAAAACAATTACATCTGTGACTCATTCATAGAATCACATCCAGTCACCCAATTAAGTATCATCTCTTGAACCGCTGACATCAGTAGTCTTCCTTAGCTTGGGTTATATTTTGCTAGAATTTTTATGTCAATGTTTTATATTCCTAAAGCGCTTTTCCATTTAAGCTTGTTTAACATCTCTATGGCTACCTGGTTGCCTCTTTCTTTTGTTAAAAATATGAAACACTTGAGAAAACAGATTTACTGTCTGTTTCTTAGTTGACTAGACTTTCTGAGATTTTCTGAGGCTTCAGTTAGCTTTATCTGAATGCAGTGACATTATCATTATCATCATCATCATTATCATCATGAACAACAGGCGTACATGAGTGCACTGGTGTGCCTTTCGTCCCCTGTCCAATTGTCTTTCCTTTCTCTCACTTATCATATATATTTTCTTTCTTTCATATATCCTCTCCTCTAAGTTCACTTTACCCTTATATATATTACTACATGTCTATTTTTCTTCCTATGTATTTGTGTATTGGACAAACGAATAAATAAATAAAATAAATAAACATAACTTTTTATACTGTGTTAAAACTGATGATTAGAATCTGAAAACACAATTTTCTTTGGAGTATATATCAGATTCTTCCTCTCTTTTATTTTCCATATTCAAGCAGAATCAAAAATCTTTTCACAGGATCTGCAGATGTGTTGGAATGGGCCTGTATTGGCTTGCAGGAGCCAATTGTTAAATTTTCTGGAATTTTGCAAGCTGGTTAAAAGCAGAGCTGAGCCAAAATTGCTGGCACACCCAACAGCTATTGGGTAGTTAATGGTGCTTTGTGCCAGAAGCAATATAGTCAGAAGTGTTAATGCCTAGAGACACTGGATTACTTTTCCTCAGAAAGCCAGCTTTAAACATTTACCAGCATACCATTAGGTCCATGTTTGTTTAACATGAAATAATATGGAGGCCAACAATATCAAAAATAATAAAAAAGTGGTGCCTATATTTATGATCTATACACATACAGTATATTAAATGCATACATTCACAAATGTTAAGTGTGAACTTGTCTACTTTTAACCCATAAGGCTTGTGACCTTCTTAGTCCCACTTTTGCTGGCCTGAAAATGCAAATTATACTATTGAAATGTTGCAGCACAGTTACTTATATTTGGAATTTGTAGCACAAGTAAGCTTATTCCACCCCCTCAAAGTCTTCCCAGCTATCCCAGTATTAAAACAGATGATTACATTGCTGCATCATTCTCAGGTAGATTCTCCATCTACTCTACAATGAACTGGTATAATAATCTCATCATTTCAAATGGTAAATTAAATTATGGAATGGGGAAAAAAATAATAACTTGAGGCAGGCATACAGAGAGCAGAAAGAAAACTCTAGTGTTTCAACTCAGGGAGAGTTATAGTCTCCAGATGAAGAGCACGAAGTTTGAACAGTTATGGGACTGAGCTCTGGTTGAACCAAAACAGAAGTAATTATGAATAATGAAAATAAAGCATTGGGAGATTTTTGGTTATTTGAGTATTATGAGATTTTTTTTTTAATCCAGAGCCAGACTGCTAAGGATAGTTTTACTGTAGCTAACCAAATATATCTCTTCTCACCCGGGTCTCTTGCATGGCTACTGAAACACTGATATTTTTGGAAGCAAAAGAATGCTTGCTAATAATTTCAAATTATTCCAGATAGTAAAGTCAAAAAAGGATTGCCAAAGTGTTCAGAAACACCTTTTCAAGGAAAATAAATGAGATTTAAAGCAGCAGATGCAATTTTTAAACTAAAGAAATCCAAAGTGAATTATATTGAAAAAAATCAGTTGATTAATGGGATCTGAGCTGACATTGCAATTGATTAATAGGATGGAAGCTTACACTGAGTGACCGGATAAGAACTCTTCAAATCATAGTGAGCAGCTTGATGAAAATGCCATGATTGCATGGAGTTGCTGTAAAAGGCACAATTTCTGTACTTAGGAAGAAAACTGTCAGAACAATAATATCTCTTTACAAATTATTAAAAAGGCCATTCTTGGGGAGGACATAGTTTTATCACTTAGAAAAAGATTTAAAATTATCCTAGCTAGGAAGAATAGCAACAGTAAGTATGAATATTTTACCAAGGCCCAACTTCTTATTTCCAATTATCCCAATAATAATTGTCGACTGCATTAAGTAAATAGCAAATACAAATAATTACATGAATTATATAATTAATAATAAAAGACCAAAGATTTGGTTTAAGATTTTACAATATCCATAAAATCAAGGCAGATTTGCAAATAACAAATTTAAAATTCTGTTCTCAAACTATCAAACTGGGATTACATAATACATTCTATTACTTTACTAATAGGGTCCTTCCATGAAAGGAGTAGGAATTAACACTCATCTCCTATATATAGGAGATACTATACAGACTTATTATCTCTTAAAAAAAATAGGCAATGGAATAATTAAGGTTTTTAAAGTCTTTTAAAATTTTGTAATAGATTTTACTGTTACCAAGTAAAGAAGAAGAAAATATAAGAGAATCAAAATTCTTAATAAAAATAATATAGGGGGCTTCTCGGTGTTCTCCCGAACCCGAACCTGAACTTTTCGGGTTCAGGAGGCCGCTGAGAAGCACCTCCACCCGCCTGTCACCTTCTTAAACAGCAGGAGGGCTTCTTGGCGTTCTCCCAAGCCCAAACCTGGAAGTTCGGCAAAAGTTCGGGTTCGGGTTCCGGAGGCCGCCGAGAAGTGCCTGGCTGTTTCAGAAGGTTACAGCCAGGTGGCGCCGCTCGGCAGAGTGCTGTTTTTGTGATCGGCAGCGATGTTTTCAGCCAATCTGGAGGCTGGAAAAAAGGTGGGGAATCCCAATAGGGGATTTGATTTGATTTGATTTGATTTGATTTGATTTGATTTGATTTGATTTGATTTGATTTGATTTGATTTGATTTGATTTGATTTGATTTGATTTGATTTGATTTGATTTGATTTTGATTTGATTTTGATTTTGATTTTGATTTTGATTTTGATTTGATTTGATTTGATTTGATTTGATTTGATTTGATTTGATTTGATTTGATTTGATTTGATTTGATTTGATTTGATTTGATTTGATTTGAATGCCGCCCCTCTCCGAAGACTCGGGGCAGCTAACAACAATAATAGAACAGTATACACAATAATCCAATAGTAAAAACAATTAAAAACCCATTAAAGTAACATACATTCAGACATACCATGCATAAAATTGTAAAGGCCTAGGGGGAAAGAGTATCTCAGTTCCCCCATGCCTGACGGCAGAGGTGGGTTTTAAGTAGCTTACGAAAGGCAAGGAGGGTGGGGGCAATTCTAATCTTTGGGGGGAGTTGGTTCCAGAGGGCCGGGGCCGCCATGGAAAAGGCTCTTCCTCTGGGTCCCGCCAAGCGGCATTGTTTAGTTGACGGGACCCGGAGAAGGCCCACTCTGTGGGACCTAACTGGTCACTGGGATTTGTGCAGCAGAAGGCGGTCCCTGAGATAATCTGGTCCGGTGCCATGAAGGAATTCCATGGGCAGAGCTTTGACGTCATGAAGACGTCCTTCCTGGAGGTGATGAGGGCATGAGTGACTGTGAGCAGTGACTCCCGGTCCAAATAGGACCACAAATGGTGCACCAGGCGAACCTGGGCAAACGCCCCCCTCGCCACAGTTGAAAGATGTTTCTCTAATGTGAGCTGTGGACCGAGGAGGATGCCCAAGTTGCGGACCCTCTCCGAGAGGGTCAATAATTCCCCCCCAGGGTGATGGATGGACAGATGGAGTTGTCCTTGGGAGGCAAAACCCACAGCCACTCCATCTTATCAGGGTTGAGTTTGAGTCTGTTGACACCCATCCAGGCCCCAACAGCCTCCAGACACCAGCACATCATTTCCACTACTTCATTGACTGGACATGGGGTGAGGATGTAAAGCTGGGTATCATCAGCGTACTGATGATACCTCACCCCATGCCCTTGGATGATCTCACCCAGCGGTTTCATGTAGATATTAAATAGCAGGGGGAGAGGATTGACCCCTGAGGAACCCCACAAGGGAGAGACCTCGGGGTCGACCTCTGACCCCCTATTAACACCGACTGCGACCAACCAGAGAGGTAGGAGGAGTAATATATATGAGTAACAGTGGTGCAGTGGTTAAAGTGCAGTACTTCTGCTGACTGCCAGATGCCCTAACCCTATCCCTATCCCTAACCCGAACCCTGACTCAGTCTTCCATCCTTCCGAGGTGGGAAAAATAAGGGCCGAAATTGTTGGGGGCAATATGCTGACTCTGTAAACCACTTAACAAGGGCTGTAAACAAAGGTGGATTCCTCCTGGATTGGACCTGTTTGCCTGAACTGGTAACAAACCGCTGGTGACATCACAATGACATCATGGAACTGGTTTGTTTATTTGTTTATTTATTTGTTTGTTTAGTTATTTATTTATTTGTCAAACATGTATAGGATAATAATAATAATAATAATAATAATAATAATAATAATAATAATAATAATAATAATTTATTAGATTTGTATGCCTCCCCTCTCCGAAGGATAGTAGTTGTATAAATATAAGTAAAAAGTAATGATAAAAGAGGACAAGAGGAGAGTAGGACAGGGACAGTAGGCACAATGGTACACTTTTGCATGCCCATTACAGACCTCTTAATGATAAGGAATTAATAATAAAAAGGAATAATAATTAATATTATTATTAATAATAATAAGGAATAAGGAGTTAATAATAATAATGGAGTTAATGATAACAATAATGATAACATTAACAATAACAATAACAATAATGGTTAATAATTAAAAATAAGGAATAAGGAGTTCAAGAGCAACTCCTTTTTTCTACGCAAGCAGAAAGAAGTAGGAACTTTGTAACTAATAGCAAGCTTTTTAAGAAGTGACCTGGCTTTCTGTTCTTCCTCTCTTCCAGCTTTTTATATCATTTCATCTTTATTGTAAATCTGAAGATGAGGCTCTCTTTTGATTGATTTTAACAAAACATTTGGACACTTTCTTTGGTTGAACAGCAAGATAAATGTCTTAAACAAGAATATACCTTAACGATGTTTCAGACTTTTATCTGACTTGTTCATCTACAGCTTTGGTTCCATTTATTCAAATTCTCCTTCCATTGTTCATCTTCTGGTGAGGCTTCTGATGACTTACCATAAGTAAAGGGGGGAAGTGCCAACATACTTGTCTTATATCTTGAATCACTTACTTCTTTATCTTTCTGTCCCAGAAATGTGTAATTTAACTAACTGTATCAGACATAAAGGGGGGGAAATGACATTATTCTAGCAGGAAGAGTTTGTAAGGGAGAAGAAAAATATATAGTAATACAGTGATACCTTGTCTTACAAACTTAATTGGTTCCGTGACGAGGTTCTTAAGGTGAAAAGTTTGTAAGACGAAACAATGTTTCCCATAGGAATCAATGAAAAAGCGATTAATGCGTGCAAGCCCAAAATTCACCTTTTTTGCCAGCCGAAGCGCCCGTTTTTGCGTTGCTGGGATTCCCCTGAGGTTCCCCTCCATAGGAAACCCCACCTCTGGACTTCTGTGTTTTTGCGATGCTGCATGGAAATCCCAGCAGGGGAATCCCAGCATCGCAAAAACAAGCACTTCGCTGGCAACGAAGTCCGGAGGTGGGGTTTCCCAGCAAAGGGATCATCAGTGAAATTGCAGCATTGCAAAAACACTGAAGTCCTTGAAACCCCACCTCCGGACCTCTGTGTTTTTGCAATGCTGCGATTTTGCTGAGGCTCCCCTCGATGGGAAACCCCACCTCCAGACTTCCGTTGCCAGCGAAACACTCATTTTTGCGCTGCTGGGATTCTCCTGCAGCATCACAAAAACACAAATCCAGAGATGGGGTATCCCATGGAGAGGAGCCTCAGGGGATTCCCAGCAGCACAAAAATGGGTGCTTCGCTCGCAATGGAAGTCCGGAGGTGGGGCATCCCAGTGGCGGTGGTGGGTTTGTAAGGTGAAAATAGTTTGTAAGAAGAGGCAAAAAAATCTCAAACCCCAGGTTTGTATCTCGAAAAGTTTGTATGACGAGGCATTTGTAAGACGAGGTATCACTGTATATGGTTTTACTATCAAGTCCTTTCAAGTAACTATCCATCTCTCTCTCACACACACTCCCTTGCTCTCTCTCTCTCTCTCTCTCTGTGTATGAGTGTGTGTGTGTGTAAAGAGAGAGAGAGGGAAAGAGAGAGAAAAACAAGCAAAATTGTTAAGCTTGAGAAAAAAGCTTCTCAATTCAACATATCAGAGTAAAAATGGTATTGCCTGCAGCGTCCTGCTGTAAGGCTATTCCCAAACAGTCGGCCTCTATCATGTTTTTGTAAAAAATTCTGTCATAACAACCCCATTTTCTTTATATATATATATATATATATATATATATATATATATATATATGTGTGTGTGTGTGTGTGTGTGTGTGTGTGTGTGTGTGTGTGTGTGTGTGTGTGTATGTATATATATATTCACTGGATAATTTTCTACATTATATATATATATATTTGTTTGTTCATTTTATTGCTAATGTTTTATATGTATGTTTGATACTTCAAGTTTCATTGGAAATATGGATGGCCTTACAAATGTGATTAAATAAATAAAATGGATATAGAGGTGGTGAAAACCATTTCAGTATTGCCCAATTTCTCTCACTTTTTTTTTCAATTTCCACTTCAATTCAGCTTATTTGGCTAGTTTAGTTTCCAAAACAAATAAACTTGCAAAAACTTCTTACATATTTTTGTGCACATTTTTCCTAGAGTATGCATTTTGCAAATAATGTTCACTCACACAGTGCAATTTTATACACCATCCCCAAGAAAAGAAGACAAAATAGAGATTTCACGCTTATTCAAAGTTGTTAACTACAGAGAAAAAGTAAGAAAAGTACTTTGGGATATTGCTGGCTTTAGATCTAAGTATGCGCATGGATAGTGCAGACTAAATAAATCTGCAATGGAATGCAAACTGAGCAACTTTTTCACCACATTTTATCTAGTGGTAAAATTTTAATTTAAGTTTTGCTTTGTTATGATAAAATTGCAATAAACTACATATTCTATTTTTATTAATGTATATATCAGAAAGGAAGAGGATCTTAAATTTCAGTCAATTTCTGACAGAAAGAAAAGTGGTATGAACACATACTCTCTCTCACACAATTTCTGCAAGTATCAGATTCTGTACTTTATCAACTTGTCATTGCTAAATGCAGCAGAAATCATTCTCGGAACTTTCTTTATGTGTGTGTGTGTTTGTGTGTGTGTGTGTGTGTGTGTGTATGCATGTATCTCAGCCTAGAACAAAAGGGAGCAAGGATAGAACAAATAATAACTATGGATAAATATTAATTAAAATTAATTGCCCATAAAATGAGGTAGCACATTTATAGCATTAATTGATTCCCCTATCTGCAGAAAACAGCTATGGCATCTTTTTTACAGTCCTGAACAAAATTGTCTAGATACACATCTGTTGTGTTCTCAGTCATCCAGGTCATGGTTGTCCCAAATGTGCTTTTTCAAGAAGCAACTGAAAAGAAAACCCCAAAAGATCAGTTGCCTCTTGAAAAAAACATGTTTGGGACTTCTACATACACATATTCATGTGATTGGTTCTTGCAGTAATTATCGGAGAAGAAATGGCAGAGCTAGGGGAAGGCGATAAAAAGAAGGATCAGCTTAAAGTAATTGCATAACCATAAAATACCTAAATCCTACCTACCTTAATTTACTTTTATCTAACTCTGACCAGCTGCTGACCATTAGTTGAGAAGGTTCCTGTGGCTAGACTTTTATTAATAAATTAAATTGTTAAATTAGTTAAATTGTTAAATTAGTTAAATTGAACCTTCTAGTGTGAACCTGTTTTTTTGCACCTGATAAGGAGAAGAAGATGAAAATGGGGGGAAAGAAAGGGGTAGCCTCTTTCCAAAGGGGTTTTATTTTTCTTGGAGGAATAGTGTGCAGTTTGGAATATCTATTGTTCTATTATTGTCAAATGGAGGTAGTTGATAGAGTAGAGTAGAGTAGAGTAGAGTAGAGTAGAGTGGAGTGGAGTGGAGTGGAGTGGAGTGGAGAGGAGTGGAGTGGAATGGAATGGAATAATAGAATGGAATGGAATAGAATAGAATAGAATAGAATAGAATTTCATTGGACAAGTGTGATTGGACATGCAAGGACATTGGCGTATACAAATCTTTGTTTTCAGCTTCAGTTAATTTACCAACTACAGTTTTTCCTGAACTAGTAATTGCTGGCCTCAGTGAGCCATGATTTAATAGATCCATGCTAACTGGGAATGTTGGGAGTTGAAGTCCACACATTTTAAAGAGGTGCAGCTAAGATTGAGAAATGATCTGCTTCAGAATGCTCCCAGTGCATTTTTATGTACATTTTCCCCTACGTGTTTGTGAGTTTTTTTCATCAATGTACACCTTTTCATGCTTTTTATACTTTGAACCATTCTGGAAAAAATAATAATACAAAAAGTCACTAATGATGTCCATTGCTTCTGGAAACCTCCATATCTAGAATCCCAAATTTGGTATATCAGCCATATATTTGGAAGGACTATATTTCCTTTCTGTCCTTATTCAGGAAGCCATTCCAGGAAGACTGATAAGTAAATGCATTCTTCATGAAAAGATTTTAGAGAAGGGACTGAAGCACCATTTAGTGTGGATCTTGGCAACTGTACATAGGGGGATGGTGGGAGGAATTACTTTGCATTGAATTGAAGCTATTTGTCATTCCTCTGTCTTCACTTAGGTCCTTTGTGAACCTGTGATCTCCTGGAGTTTATTGTTCTATTAAGAAAACCTTTGCCATTTGCCTTCCAATCTTTAAACAAGTAGCAACTGCTTACATACATTAAAAACCTGTACACTTATCTACCCTCAGAGAAAAATGATCATTTGAGTATATTAAAATAAACAAGTAGGTACTTGTTTGACATAACCACCCTGGAGCCATGCTGGAAACTAATACATGATATCATGAGCCGTTTATTTTTCATACCTCTCTCTTCTCACTATTGTATATTCCATTTATGGCACTTGATATTAAATTGCACAAAGTATTAAAAACAGTGTTCTGAAACCCACAGGCCTCTTCCGCCATATGGTGGATGGTGGAAACAGCCTACATGTGGTATTCATTTCAAGTATATTTCAGTTGCTGATTCGTGGTTACTGTCATCCGTTCAAGATAACAAACACAAAATTATGGAAAGGAATGTGGAATAGAAATGTAATTTGAGTTTATGCACTGAATACATCTTTCCTATCTGGAACTGAAATTCAGCACACAAAAATCCCTTTCATGTTAGGAGGGGAGAGTGGTTATGATCCTATCACCTAGGATCTGCTAATGGCAAATGTCAGGGCTAAGCAATTCATTTGCTCAGACAGCCTTGTTTGGCAGACTTTGAAGCTCTTTTCTATAGTGGAATGCACTCTGAAATACAAAAATAATGCAAAATAAAAGAGATCAATAGATAGAAGATAGATAGATAGATAGATAGATAGATAGATAGATAGATAGATAGATAGATGATAGATAGATAGATAGATAGATAGATAGATAGATAGATAGATAGATAGATAGATAGATAGATAGATGATAGAATATTTAGGTATACCAGGTGACTTGACAGAAAAACATTAAATCTTTTCCCTGGCTCAGCTGATAAGGGAGGAGAACTTGTGGCTTAGAGCAGAGGTCCCCAACCTTTTTTGCACCAGGGACCGGCTTTCAGCTAGACCAGTTTTCCATGGCCCGGTGGGGGGGGGAGCTAGCTGTCAGCGGCGCCGTAAAAGGGGCGATCAAGAGAGGAATGGGTGAATGAATGGACGGAGGGTGGGAAGGAAGGAAGGAAAGAGGGAAGGTACAGGAACAGAAGAAGGGTGCAAAGAAGCAAAGAAAGGTGTGAAAGGGGAGAGTAAGAGAGGAAGGAGTGAAAGAAGGGAATGAGGGAGGAAAGAAGGGAGGAAGGAAAAGGAAAGCAAGAAATGGAGGGAGGAAAGGAAGGGAGGAAAGGAAGGAAGGAAGGAAGAAAGAAGGAAAGAGGGAAGGGACAGGAACAGAGGAAGGAAGCAAGGAAACTTATGAAAGGGGAGAATAAGAGAGGAAGGACTGGAGGGAGGGAGGCAAGAAGGTAGGAAGGAGAAAGAAAAGAAATAGAGGAAGGAAAGATAAAAGAGAGAAAGAAAAAGAGCAAGAAAGAAAGAAAGAAAGAGAAAGAAAGAAAGAAAGAAAGAAAGGCAACTTCAAAGAAAGGCTCACTGAGCATCTCTCACTCTCTCTCTCTTTCTATCCCTCTTTCTTTCTTTCTCTTCCTTTCTCTCTCTCCTCTTCCTTTATCTCCTCTTTCTCTCCCCCTCTCTCCCCCTTTCCCTCTCTCTTTCTCTCTCCCTCTCTTGCTATCTCTCCCCCTTTCCCTCTCTTTCTCCCTCTCTTTCTCTCTCTCCCCCCTCTCTCTTTCTCTCTCTCTCCCCCTCTTTCTCTCTCTTCTTCTCACTTTCTCTCTCTTGTTTTCTTTCTGTCTCTTTTGCTTTCTCTCTCTCTCACTCTTTCTCTCTTGTTTTGTTTCTCACGCTCTTTCTCTCTTGTTCTCTCTCTCTTGCTATCTCTTTCTCTCCCCCCCTTTCTCTCACTCTCTCTTTCTCACTTTCTCTCTATCTTGTTGTCTGTTGCTTTCACTCACTCTCGTTCTCTCTCCGTTCTTCTCAGCGGTGACGCGCGCACGCCCTGCCCGCCTCACATTTGCCGAGAGGAATTTCGCCCCGGGCTCTCAGCAAGGGGGTTTGCATGAGAGGCGGGGCCGGCGGAAGGTGATATTCAATGTCGGGGGCGCACGGGCGGTTTTGCGCGCGCTCCCTATCTCCCTGCTAGCCCACTCGGAATACGTATTCAAAATAAGAAAAGCCTTTGCCGGCGAAGGCTTTTCTTATTTTGAATACAGTATTCCGAGTGGGCTAGCAGGGAGATAGGGAGCGCGCGCAAAACCGCCCGTGCGCCCCCGACATTGAATATCACCTTCCGCCGGCCCCGCCTCTCATGCAGCCCCCTTGCTGAGAGCCCGGGGCGAAAGTCCTCTCGGCAAATGTGAGGCGGGCAGGGCGTGCGTTCCGGGTGCGGGAGGAGCTGCGGTGAAAGGCAGGAGGTGGCAGAGGAGCAGAGGGGGCAAATCGGGTGGGCGGTGGGCAGCGCGGAAAGGCCGAGGGGGCCCTGGCGCCGCGGACCGGCTGAAAACCCCCAACGGCCCGGTCCCGGTCCGCGGACCGGCGGTTGGAGACCCCTGGCTTAGAGGGTAACACTGCCTAACAAGGCAAGCAGCACAAGTTTGAATCCTATAAGGGTAGAGCTAGCTGATGAGAACTAAATAGCTTGAAATAGATCTATACCAGTCTCCCTTCCTTTTCATTATCAGAAAAAAATATATGTTACACATGTGTGTGTATGTGTGTGTGTATGTGTGTCTGTGTATAATATATATATTATAACAGAGTTGAAAGGGACCTTGGAGTTGACCATCCTAGGAAATTTTTAAAAAGCAACCCAAAAATTCACCGTCCATTTGCCACAAATAGAAAAATAGAGCCGAGGTGGCACAGCAGGTAGAGTGGGACTTATAAGCTTCCTATAAATTTTGTTTCAGTTATTTCTAAAAGTATATACTGGACACGTAGGTGATTTCTTTAAAAAAAACACCAACCCTTCCTTTTGTTTTTAATTCACCTTTTGTGTGTGTTAATATTATCACAGGTTTTCCGGAGTCACCTATTGCTAGGAATAAGGGTTATTAATCTAAGAAAAAGCCATTAAAATATCTTTAAGAAGACAGCATCAGGTATAAAAAGTGAAATTTGTCACCATCACCTCCTTTTCTAAAAGACCCAACACACCTCTGTCTTTCTCTATTGTTCTAGTGGGACAATTTTGCTCTTCATGTTCTGTCGCTATGATTATTGTTTTTTATACAGGAGCATGGAGGTGAGATAAATGGCTGTTTCCTTCTGTGAGCTTGGTGGAATGAAATGTTCTGTTGTTGGCTAGTTTTTCCTTCCCATCTCTATCCCCTTTAGGCAGGGAGTGGGAGAATAAACAAAGGGCTCTCTCATCAAGTTCAGTTGTGATTAGGCAGCAGTAGCCTGAGTGAGTGAAACAATTCTTTTTAAGTCAAAGGAGTGGTTTCCTGGCACCCCTAATAAATATTTAATTTCATCCTTGTGCAGACATATTTTGCAAAGCCTCAAATGGTCTGAGATGAAATCCTGGTCAAACTCCTTTAAATCTCTGTAGCCAGCTCTGACACACTTATGCCAGGAACATAAATTACCCTCCCTTTTCTAGCCTTGCAAAATGCATAATACACAACAGTTACTGGTCTGTTCCTATCTCCAAATGTAACAACCTGGCAGCATTGCAGATTCTTCCTCTGTTATCTTGAGTATTCACTATGACCCACTTTACCTCTTATTTCTGTTTTAAAAATGCTGTCACAATCATTTGCTCAGCTTCCCAGATTGAAACGATAAATGTGAAATTATACTGCTACCTGCCTGAATGGTATGGTAACATATTCTACCAAAGTCATGCATAGCCTTGTTGGCATTTATAAGAAGCCTTTGTTTGACCTGGGACATTTCCACAATCTGTGTTTTTACACTATTCCTTATAATATATGATATGTCAAATTCAGAATCTAAAAAAGGTACTAAACTGCAAAAATACAAATGTACAATAGGATGTAATTTAAAACTATAGAACTTAAAAACTATATTACAAAGAAAAATAGCAATTTATTATTACTATTATATTTAAAGCAATACATTTTTTTTTTTTACATTACTCTTATTACACTGCTGGCTATTATCTTCAAAGAAAAGTTAATGGTAAGTATGAAGGGGAGGGGAGGAAAAGGAAATTAAAAAATGATCCAATTCAGAAATGGAACTTCTCAAAGTAGCAGGAATTAAAAATGTAGATATTAATAGTGTAATAGCTACATCTACAGTGTAAGCCGCCCCGAGTCTTCAGAGAAGGGCAGCATACAAGTCTAATAAATAAATAGATAGATAGATAGATAGATAGATAGATAGATAGATAGATAGATAGATAGATAAATAAATAAAGAAAGAAACAAAGAAAGAAAGAAACAAATAATAATAATAATAATAATAATAATAATAATAATAATAATAATATAGTGAAGGAGGGAGAGGCTCTTAACTACAATAGTTTAGGGGTGGAAAACAATCCATTTGGGCAAATAAATGGTTATCACTTTAAGATTGTATGTTCTGATTCTGCAGTCAGAATGGGTTATTTTGTTTTCATTGGAGACTGCCCTGTCCTCTGTGTCTGTGTGTGTATCTGTGTCCATCTCTGTGATGGTGATGGAAGTATAATTTCAATGGAATGGGATATTTGAGGTGAATGTTGGCCTGAAGGGTGATGAGGCAGATAAAAGATATGTCTGGGACCTGTCTACTCTACAGGATCTTACTGGGTCACAGACACCCTTATAAACATCACCCTGAGCTCAAGAAGGATAGGATAAATAAATAAACAGGACATGTACAAGATTTCTTTGATCACAATACCATTATTGTAATGTACTTTCCCTAGAGAATTTAGCAATCTTTGTTAGCCATCTTGAAATATCATTTTAAAGACAGTTGTAATATATATATATATTAATTTAATCAAATTCATGGCACTACTCGATTGAACTTTCTCTAAATAGTAACAATAGGGGAAAATCCAGTTAAAATGCTAAATAAGGTGATATGAAGTGATAAAAGCAATAACGCACACACAAAAAGTCAATTAATACATGATAATGACATAAAACCGTACTTCCTCCTTTAACTCCAAGGCTTACTGAAAGGATTGCAAATTGAAAGCAACACAAAATTCTAGGAGAGGGGGATACAATTCCAAAGATAGGTACCACAAAAAATCAGGGCCTACTTCCTGGATCCCATTAGTTGACTGACTTCAAAGTTGGGACCCAAAGGACAGAATAGAGTAGAGTAGAGTAGAGTAGAGTAGAGTAGAGTAGAGTAGAATAGAATAGAATAGAATAGAATAGAATGTTATTGGCCAAGTGTTATTGGACACACAAGGAATTTGGTGCATAAGCTGTCGTGTATATGCAAAACAACAAAGTAATAATAATCATAACAGCAAAAAATAATCATAATAATGATACCAATAGATAGAAGGTAAGAAGCTAAAAGTAGTAGCCTGAATTGAAACTGTAAATTTATTGGAAGCTCAGGTAGCAAATGTGTTACGTGGGTGTACTGAGGCATGAACATAACTGCCCATGCAGCTGAATGGTGACCCAACTGGAGTTTCAGGATGGCCTTCAGATGCAGCCCCATCTTATTGCGGTAATCTACATAGGTGGAATTAAAGAATGAGTGATTATGAGAAGAAAATGCAGCTCCAGTTAAGGTGCTATTGGCACATTATAATAATGGTGAAAAGGCCAATCTGGCAACAATGCCATCTGCTCCTCAAGTAGAACTTGTTGATCCAGGAGATTCCTCAAATTGCGCACTAGTTCAATTTGGGTAAAGTTAACCACATTCAGAAATTTTCCATGATACTGGGTAAAACAAAATGTCACTGCTATTCCATCATGTCAGGATTGAGTTTAAGACTGTTCCTCTCCGTCCATATATTTAATAGCCATTGGGAGATGACATCATTGTTTATCAGCCCAGAGATGACTTTTATCAATGGTATTAGAACACTGTGTCAGCAGATGAGCTTACTCAGCATATTTACTTTATGTACCTATGAAATATAAGAGGAGAGAATGTCAACCCCTCTGGCTCATCACTGATAAAGAATCAACAATGACTAGAACTGGCCTGAGAGAAAGGAAGAGAACCACTGTGGACTCTCCTTCCCTTCCTAACCCCCACTGATGTTTAAATGTAAGTACATAGCCTTTAACAAATTATATATTATTTTATATTCTAGTGTTGTATCACTCTTCTCCCCTCTTCCCCTTTCTTCACATATACATTTATCAGAATTGTTCCTACAGCGCATCTAGAACTGCTTTATTTAGGGGAGTAGATATACTTATGAAAGCTCTTGTCACATCAAACAAGATGTGTATCTGATATTTTAGCGGTGAACATTGACTCTGAAAACCATTCACTTATTCCACCTAGCAGAAAACTAACTTTAGAAAGGTTGACATTGTTGGAGAAAAATAACAAATATACATAGCTTGTGGCTATTTTCAGCTTTCAGTTATCAATTCTCTCCCACCCACTAGAAGACACATAACGGGAGAGGAGAAACAATAATGAAAGAATTCTAATGATAGAGTTGGGAAAATTTATGGCATTTCCTTAAGATGATTTACTAGGATCTGTGTGAGGACAAAGCCAATGGAAAAGGATTAAAAACACAAAGTAGCCCAGGCAATTGTCCCTTCCTCATGGTTGTACACATCATTTATACTTACCGGCACTTTTTGATGTTTTTTGGAGGGAGAGAGTCTTTACCTGGGTCAAACAAACATATTATTTGGGCTTATGTTCTCCTCTTTTTTAATCTCTTACTTTGGATCATATAGTTAGGGGAAGTCTACTGAGATATCTGAAAGCTTGCCATTATTAAATTTCACCTGGCTTAAAAAAAGTATTTATTTATGGCTGTTGTTTTTGTCCCATGATTCAATCTTGACTCATTGCATATGCTTGTGTAAGTCCTTAAAGATTTTTGGGAAGACTTTTTCAGAAGTGATTTGCCCTTATTTATTATTTGGATTTGTATGCCGCCCCTCTCTTGCCTTCTTCCTGGAGTTGAGAGAGAGAGAGAGAGTGACTGACACAGAATTCACCATCTTTTTGTTTCTACCAGATGCCCAGGGTTTCTCAAGCTGTAAGATGTAACTCACTTGGTGAGGTGTAGGTGGATTCCAGAGGGCATGTGAAGACCCCTTTAATTTCATTGGTGCAAAAAACCCCATATTTTCCAAATGTCTGGATATCTCCATATGGAGACTCTCAATCATCCAGGTCGTGGTTGTCTCAAAGGTGATTTTTTCAAGAGGCAACTGGACTTTCTGATTTTTCTTCAAGGATGCTTCACTTTCCAAGAAGCATCTTCAGTTTTTGGATGCAAAAGAAACGTCTTCAAAAAAAAATCAGAAAGTCCAGTTGCCTCTTGAAAAAAGCACTCTTGGGACATCTTTTCCAAAGTTTAATTGCATTGATTTCGTTGTTCATTAGTATTAATAGTGGTGCTTGGTATTTTGCGGAAGATGTTTAAATTTAGATTATACTAAAGGGAGATGTGATAGCAAAATGTTTAAGACCCATGCTTTAACTACTAAAGCAAAATAGTTCTCAGCAAAGGCACAACTACTACGCATTTGTGATTTCTTTTTCAACTAACATTCAACATGGTTGCCATTGTTTTGTACTACAGAGATTTGGAAGGATTGCTGAGTACTTTGGCAGATAACTATAAGTGCTAAAGTCACACCATTGGAACAATCATCTAAAGTTAAGCATTTTAATGCCCCTTTGAGATCAATGAAAGGAATTTCTTATCTTGAAATAGGTAGGACTTAAATGAGCTTAATTTTAGCTAAATTCAACCCAGTGTAAATGCTCAGTATTTTTGTGTGTGTTTCATTACAGATGATCAAAGACCCACATGGAAGACACATAATTCATGTAGGTCTTTGATGCTATAAACTCACCCAAGGCCTTTAAATATGATGCCTTGGTAAACTCTTGTTTGTAGTCTCTTCTTAAGCAATTTTTAGGCAGTCCTCCAGTATAGATGAGGTTTTATTGGATACGAACTCAAAATCAACAAATGAAAGAGAATGAATTAACTTGTCTTCTTACAAGTTGACACAGAAGCAGCTAGGTAGGTTCCACATGGGCACAGAATCAAATGTCTTTTTAAGTGGCATATCCTCTTTTCTCTGTAGCCTACAGTGATTATAGTCTCAGTTTTCTATTGGATTCAGTCCCAGGGCCTCTCTTGCTGGTATATCAAGAACTGGCAAACGTCCTACTCCCTGATTATATTTCACTGTGGAGAAGTGCCATATTCTCTGCTCACACTCAAACCTTTTTGGGTTGTTGTTTTTGAAATACAGTTTTGGAGTTAAAAACAGTAGATACTGACTAGGTTTTGTCAAGCAAATTCTGTTGAGGTGGGAAGTAGTAATTTAGGAAGTCATTCAGGGATATTAAAAAGCCTAGTGTTAATGAGGCTGTGAGTAAAAGGAACAAAGACTAATCCCTCAGATTTGGAAGCACCTGATTTTTTTTAATCCTGTGGGAGATTTTTGGTTTTTTAATACATTCTTGGCCACGTAACTGAGAAGTCAGGCTCTGGGCAATATTCACATCTCCCACCCCCACCCCCCATCAGTTCAAGACTCTGGGAAACCTGCTTCCTTCCGGATCAGGCCCAGTTTATCCAAACAGCACAGGTAGTTCCAGTTTTAGCACTCAAGAGATGCTGTTAAGATATTTGGGCCGCCAAAAACTGTTGCCTATCCCAAGACACGGTTACATTCTTAATAAATTGATGTGGCAATCATTTTGGAAGAAATTGTGCATCAACAATTACAGAGTACTGTAGATGCCCGTTCATAATATATGCATTTAGAGAGTGGGGCCAAATGCCGGCAGTAGGAATTAATAAAAAGTCAGTCTCTTTTTTGCATCATGGAGTGTCTTCTTATATACTGCAAAATCTATGTAATGGACAATGAAATTTATACCAATAGTGGCATCCAGAACTCTAGTTTGCACAAAGCATACTTGTTATATTCTGATGAATAAACAAGGCATGATAGATTATGGACCATCATTCCATGTTAAGTAAATTTCTCATTTCTGTTTTTGATATATATAATCTCAAAGATCAAAACCAGCTTTGATCAAAAACAAATGTACATCTGAACAATCTATATTACTGAAAGCTGTTGATACTGTCCAGTTTGAGCAAAGTTCGGAAGTTGTGGCTTTATAGCAAGCAAGCAAGCAAGCAAGCAAGCAAGCAAGCAAGCAAGCAAGCAAGCAAGCAAGCAAGCAAGCAAGCAAGCAAGCAAGCAAGCAAGCAAGCAAGCAAGCAAGCAAGCAAGCAAGCAAGCAAGCAAGCAAGCTAGCTAGCTAGCTAGCAAGCAAGCAAGCAAGCAAGCAAGCAAGCAAGCAAGCAAGCAAGCAAGCAAGCAAGCAAGCAAGCAAGCTAGCTAGCTAGCAAGCAAGCAAGCAAGCAAGCAAGCAAGCAAGCAAGCAAGCAGGCAGAATAGAGCTGAAAGAGACTTTGGAAGTCTTCTAGTTCAATCTCCTGGTCAAACAGGAGACTCTATACCAGCGATGGTGAACCTTTTTTTCCTAAAATGCCAAAAGAGCATGTGTGCACGCTTTTGCACATGTGTGCACCTACACCCATAATTCGATGCCCGGGGAGGGAGAAAACAGCCCGCCCCCCGGAAGCCATCTGGAGGTGGCAAATGTTTAGTTTTATTTATTTATTAATTTTGTCCAATACACAATAATACACAATGAAGGTTATAGAGGTTATACTCAAGTAAAATATATTAGAGAAAGAATAGAAGTGAAAATTTAGGAATATAATATATCAATTAGAGAATAGAAGGATAATATGAGAGTAGTATAAGAAGATTAGAATAGAAGAATAGTAGGTATGATATATGAGATATAGGAGAGACAATAAGACAGGGGATGGGAGGCACACTAGTGCATTTATGCATGTCCTGTTTCCCAACTTCTGGTGGGCCCAGTAGGCTTGTGTTTTGCCTTTCTCAGGCTCCAAAGGCTTCCCTGGAGCCAGAAGAGGGTAAAAACACCCTCTCCCATCCTCCCGGAGGCTCTCTGGAAGCCACAAATGTCCTCCTAGAGCTCTGTGTGACTCCAAAATCAGCTGGCTGGCATACACATGCACTTTGGAGCTGAGCTAGGGCAATGGCTCATGTGCCAGCAGATATGGCTCCACGTGCCACCTGTGGCCCCCCTGTCATAGGTTCGCCATCACTGCTCTATGCTATTTCAGACAAGTAGATGTCCAGTCTCTTCTTAAAAACTTCCAGCACCTACAACTTCTGAAGGCAAATCTGTTCCATTGGCTAATTAACCTCACTGTTAGGAAGGTTCTCCTTAATTCCACGTTGCTTCTCTCTTTGATTAGTTTCCATCCATTGTTTCTTGCCTTCTGGTACTTTGGAAAATAAGACAATCCCTTCTTCTCTGAGGCAGCCCCTCAAATCCTGGAATACTGCTATCATTAAATGGTACGATGGATGGTAGCGTGTAAATGTCTTGCATTTTACATTACCAACTACCCACTACTATATTTCAGTTTATTTGCAAATAGGATGGACGTAAATAATATTAAAGTGTGATCCTTGTTTCCAGCAAAAGCTTCTTATCCCCCCCCCCGTTTCTTTTGGGGGGGTTGGGTGTGGGGAGGAGGAGTTGGTGTTGCCATTGTATTTTGCAAACTGTTTGGAACATCCTCTGAAGGGACAAAGGATATCTAGTATGTTAGGCTGATCAGAAAATATTACAGCAGTTAATGCCTTGCCTTAGTATTTGCTGTGCATGCAAACCAAGCATTGCTCTCTGTTACATATAAGCAAGAAGGGGTGTGTGTTTGCATGTGACTGTGTGTGTGCATGCATGCCCATGTGCATATGCAATCCACACATATTATTACCTTATTACCAAAGTAAAAATGTGTCTGTAGCCACCTTGGGGATATTGAATGGCTTGACCACTCACCTAGAACAGGCACAGAATGAAAAGTGTCATCATGGGAGCCATCCGACAGGTGTTGCTTCATTGAAAGGCACATTAAAATAAATGGACTTGCACTCTGCTTTATATAACTTTGGTAATTAACAATGTAGCAAGAATTGTTAAGAAGAAGTGAACCCAAATTCCCCACCCCCCTTTTTCCCTGCTAATTTGGAGTGCAATAGATAATTCTCAGGCTTATGGGACCATATTAGACATGCTGGCAATAATTTAATAATTTAATTAGTGTTGCAAAAACTGGCTGTCAATTAAAACATAAAACAAAAACTCAATCCTATTAAATCATTTAGTTTATTTACAAGTCCTGACTTTAATACCACAGGATGCTGCACTGCAAGCCCTGTACTCTAATTATTGCACCATTTTGTTTTGAACATTTTTATATATGTTCATTGTTTGACAGGGAAGAAAATGAGACCCTTTCAAAATGCTGTTGTATTGGCATTCATTGTTGATTTTTCTCTGTCTCACTCCTCTGTCTCTCTCTTTTAATGCCAGAGTAAGTAGAAAACACAAGGAATTTTTTTCTTTATTTATTTTGCCAAGCTAATATATATCAGAATAAACATGATTTGAATACATGAAATGAATAAGAATAAAATGGAATATTAAGATAGAGATGGTAGGCATGCTGGTGTGCTTATGCATGTCCCTTACAAACTTTTTAGAAATGGATGAAGACAACAGTAGACAGTCTAAGTTTAAATTTGGGGAGGTTGAGGGATAAAACTACAGAGTCAGGTAGTGAATTCCAGGCACTGACCACTCTATTGCTGAAGTCGTATTTTCTGCAATTGAATTTGAAGCAATTCACTTTAAGCTTGTATCTATTTTGTGCTCATGTATCATTGTGGCTGAAGCTGAAGTAGTCATTGACAGGTAGAATTTATTATTCTTGCACAACAAAGGTCCATATAATGACATTATAAATTCAAATATCACATTATAAAAGAAATATTTATTAACACTGGAGGAGTTAAGGTTATAATAATGTGGAAAATAGAAGGAAAGAGAAGAAGAGGAAGACCAAAAGCAATGGTTATGCTTTCCCTCTTGGAAGATCTGAAAGACCAGCCTGGGGACAAGACACTCTTGGAGAAAATGTATGTGGCTGCTAAGAATCAGAAGTGACTAGTTAGTACACTATCCATCAATCTAAATCTGTTAAATGATCATTATTTACCTTCATGAATTTATAAAATGTTCCAGGGATATGTCTATGGAGATTCTCAGTAATCCAGGTTATGGTTATCCCAGAAGTGTTTTTTCAAGAGGGAACAAGACTTTCTGATTTTTCTTTGAAGACATTTTGCTTCTCTCATCCAAGGATCTGAAGAAACCTCTTGGATGAGAAGTGAAATGTCTTCAAAGAAAAACCAAAAAGTCCAGTTGCCTCTTGAAAAAGCACCTTTAGGATTTCAGGGTTATGTACTGTAAACATATTTCCCAGTGCGAGCCTTTGATTCTTCTGAAACAATTATATATCAGTCAATTAATTCAATCAAATTAAATTTACAGAATTTAAATTTTATTTAAATTTTATTTTATTTAAATTTCCATCATCTGCATTTTTTGACCAGTGTGTGTGTGTGTTGGGGGGGGGGGGAATCCAATTGATCAGAACATCCGTTCTCATGTTAATATTTCTCAGCCATGTCATGGGTTTGAAATCAATTCCTCTTTGCAAATAATTATTGCAAATATCTATTTATTTATTTTTTTAAAATATTTTTTATTATTTTCAAAAAGGACAAACAAAGACATACCACATTGAACATTTAAGGAGCTACCATTGCTCCGCTTGTCATAGAAGTCTAACTAATACAAAATATCAAAAACTCTAACTATTACCAGATCTAAGCAGAAATACCACACTTACAAATTACATTACCATTAAATTTAATTCTATGTTTTTAAAATTAAAATTATTACCTAAATTTCTTTATATAGATATATATGTAAAAAGCAATAAACAAATTATTAGTAATACAAAAATAAAATAAAATAAACACTTCTAAGTTAGTTATCATATAAACTATTAAATTCTATCTTATAATTTTTCAGTTAATCATTTATTCTTGTATATTCAGTTTTTATTACTATTTTTAACATTCCACCAATCATATACTTTATCCCATATTTTGTAATATTCTGTTTCGGTTTGATTGTTCAAACGTTTAGTCATCATGTCTAATTCTGCACATTCTATAATTTTTTTGAATACCTCCATGTCTTTCGGTATCGTCTTTTCTTTCCATTTCTGTGCAAATACTATTCGTGCCGCCACCAATATATGTATTATTAAATAGTAAATTTCTTTTTTATACTTTATATTTGAGATACCCAATAGAAAAAATTCAGGAGATTTTTTAATCTTCTCCTTTGTTATTTCACTTATCCAATTCTCTACTTTATTCCAAAATATTTTTGTCTCGGAACAGGTCCACCATGCATGGTAATATGTACCAACTTCTTTTTTGCATTTCCAACAAATAGGCGATACCGATGGAAACATTTTAGAAATTCTATATGGTGGAAGGTGCCATCTATAAAACATCTTAATTTGATTTTCTTTAAAGGAAATTGATTTTGTTATTTTCCAATTATACGACCATATCTTTTCCCAAGTATCTAAATCAAACTCTTTACCAAAATTTTTGCACCAACTGATCATATTATCTTTCAATATCCAACCTATCGTTCTATGATTTAGTAAATATTTATAAACATTTCCAAATATCTTTGTTTGATTTTGGAATAATAATTTGCCCAGTACATTATTTTCTTTTTTAAAAATATAAGTCTTTACATCTGTTTGATATCTAGAACTAATCTGCATATAATGCCACCAATCTAAATCTATACCTAACTCGCATAACTCTTGTTTTGTTCTTAATTTTAATTGATTATCTAACAAATCACTATATTTCCAGATCTTACCTTTTCCTTTAAGATTTGGGTGTACAATAGCTTCAAAGGGTGAAACCCATTCTGGCATTACTAAAAAATGATTTTTCTTTATTTCATTCCACACTTCTATCAATGCTTTTCTAATAACATTATTTTTAAAGTATGAGTGAGTTTTTAACTTATCATACCATACAAAAGTGTGCCAACCGACCATCAAGTCATGACCTTCTAGATTGAGCAATCTTTGATTTTCTAATGTCAACCATTCTTTTGTCCATGTCAGGGCCGTGGCATGATAGTATAATTTCCAATTTGGGAGGCCAAGGCCTCCTCTTTCTTTATGATCTTCTAATGAATTTTGTTTTATTCTTGATTTTTTACCTTGCCAAATAAATTTTTTTATTATCTTATTCAAATCGGCAAAGAATTTCGTTCCTGGATTTATTGGGATCACTTGGAAAAGGAACAATATTTTTGGAAGGATGTTCATTTTAACTGTGGAGATTCTTCCTACAAGTGATAATTGTAAATTACTCCATATTTCTAAATCTTTTTTAATCTGACTTAATAATTTTAGGTAATTGTCATTTTTTAAAGATACGGCTTTAGAAGTCATCCATATCCCTAAATATCTCACTTTTTTCGTGATCTTCATGTTTGATAGGTCTCCTAAGTATTTTCTCTGTATTTCAGTCATATTTTTTGTTAATATCTGTGTCTTTTCCTTATTTATTTTCAATCCTGCAACTTTCCCATACTCTTCGATCACATTTATCAAATTTAAAATAGATTCTATTGGGTCGTCCAAAACAAACACTACGTCGTCGGCAAATGCTTGTGCTTTATAGGTTTCTTTTCTAATTTCCAGTCCTTTTATTCCCTTATCTGCTCTTATTTTTATCAACAATGCTTCTAAAGTCAAAATAAATAACAATGGTGATATTGGACAACCTTGTCTTACTCCTCTTTGTATAACTACTTTTTCTGTCTGTTCACTATTTATTATAATTTTAGCAGTTTGTTCAGAATATATAGTGTCTATTATATTAAAAAAATTTGTTCCTACCTCCATCTTATTTAATTGTATTTTCATAAAATTCCAATCCACGTTGTCAAAAGCTTTTTTGGCATCCAGAAATATAAGTGCCATTTGTTTTTCAGGATGCTGCTCATAAAATTCCAAAGTATTAACTATTATTCTTAAATTATTTTTAATTTGTCTTCCTGGTAAAAATCCATTTTGATCACTATGTATCATATTATTTATAATACTTTTAAATCTATTAGCAAATATTGATATAAAAATTTTGTAATCGACATTCAACAAGGAAATAGGTCTGTAATTTTCAATTTTTTCTTTCTTAGTATCAGCCTTGTGTATTAAGGTTATTAAGGTTTGTGACCAAGTTTTTGGTAATTTACCTATTGTCAGTATTTGATTATATATCTCAAGCATGTTTGAAAAAATTGTTTCTAATTCTAATTTATAAAATTCAGCTGGTATTGCATCAGGATCAATCGCTTTATTATTTTTTTGGTTCTTTATAGATTGTTTTAATTCTATGTCTGTAATAGGTCTATTTAGTCTTTGCTGTTGTGTTTGGTTAAAACTGGGAGTTCTATTTTTTCTAGATATTTAAAAATTAAATCTTCACTTATCTCTTCTTTCTTATATAATTGTTTATAAAATTCCAATGCTATTTCCTTTTAATCTTCTATTCTATGTTTTATTATACCTTTTGAATCTGTCAAATTTTTTATAATTTTATTTTCTCTCTCTTTTCTTAGTTTATATGCTAGCCATCTTCCAGGTTTATTCGCATGCTCAAAATAATTTTGTTTTGCTCTCTTTATCTTTTCTACAATTGGTTCTTGTTCTATTAATCTCAGTTTATGTCTTATTAATTCTCTCTGGTTTTTTAATTTGTCATCCTTGTCCTCTTTTTGCATTAAAATTTCTAATTTTCTTAATTCTTCTAAGAGTGTTCCTTGATATTTTTTCTTTTCTTTATTTTTTTTTTGCTATAAATGATATTGTCAGTCCACGTATATATGCTTTAGTTATATCCCATAAATTTTGAGGTGTGGTATCTGTATTTTTATTTATTTTTAAAAAAATCTCTAATTCCTTCTCTATCCATTTCTTATATTCAGGATCTTTTATTATAGTTCTATTCATTGACCAATTCTTTATTTTCCTTTTACCTTTCCAATATATAGATAAAGGGTTATGATCCGCCCAAGTATTTGTCTCTATTTCTATTTCACTTATTTGCTCCATTATGTGGATAGGGGCCCAAGCCATATCAATTCTAGACCATGTCTTATGCGGGTTGGAATAAAAGGTATACTGTTTATCTTTTAAATGCTGTTCTCGCCATATATCTTTTAATGCTAATTCTGAACTCATTTTCCAAAAGGACGCCGGTAAGACTACCTTTTTTTTCCTTTTCTTTTCTTTTCCCATTATAATCCATTTGGTCATCTGAGATTGTGTTAAAGTCTCCTATCATTATCATATTTTCAATCGATAACTCATTAATTTTTTCATGTAAATATTTGTAAAATTGTTTTTGATTATCATTTGGTGCATAAATTGAGACAATTGTTAGTGGTTTTGTTTCTAGATCTAATTGTACTATCAAAATCCTTCCATCCCCATCATTATATATTTCTTTTGATTCAATTAGTTCGTCAATATACATTGCTACACCTCTTTTCTTTTGATTTGCCAAACTAGTATATAATTTTCCCAGTTTTGAATTTTTAAGGAGACTTCTTTTTGATTTTTGGATATGGACTTCTTGTAAAATGTTTATCTGGGCTTTTTGTTTCACGAGTTTAGTTAATACTTGGTTTCTCTTCCTTGGGTTGTTCAATCCATTTACATTGACTGAAAATATTTTCAGATCATGTGTCATCTTTATTTATAGTACCTTTTGGCTTCTTTTGGTTCTCGGAGTCGAGTATCCAGAATTAAATCCTGTGAAATCTGAAGTTGTTTCTGCTTCACCACCAATGCTTCTTCCCCTCCACCACCTGTGGCCCCCAACATATCATCACTAGGCTTTGGTTGAATCTGAATTTGTGCGGTGCTGTCCAGACCACTGCGTGCCAGGAAAGATCTTGCTTGTTCTACACTTTCTATTTTCACTCTCGTTGATTGCCATGTTAGAGTCAACCCTTCTGGTATCAGCCATCTAAAAACAATGTTCTTTCTGATTAAAATGCTTGTGAGAAAATAATATTGTCTTCTACTCTCTCGGACTCTCCTCGGAACTTGTTTCAGAATCATGATTTCTTTCCCATCGCGTTTAAGGGACTCATTTTTTGTGTATCTCAGTATTGCGTCTTTGACAATTCTTCTTGTGAATTTAATGTGGACTTCTCTGGGTAAATTATGGCGCCTTACATAGCCAGTCTGGACTCGGTAGACTTCGTCGATTTCTTTTACCAGGTCTGTTGGGTCTAACTGCAAGATAGCACCCATAACTTCTGCCATTTTTGCAGGCAGGTCTTCGTCTTTTTCTTCTTCAATATTTTGGAACCTCAAACCATGTAGTGCGGAGTGAAGTTCAAGATTGGTTATTGCTATATCAAAATCTCTGCGGGCTGCATAGTTACGGTCTTCATATTGTTCTACTCTCTGTCCCACATCTTGGATTTTCCCTTCTGTCACTTGTATCCTCTTTTCGCTGTCTTGTATTTTTTGTTGAATGACTTTTATATTTCCATCCATTTCGACAACGTTCCCTTTTACTTCAGTTAATTCAGTTCTGAGTTCCGCAATTTCTTTTTTAATTTCGTCTTTCATCTCCTTCATCTCTTGCCTCAGTTCTTGTAGGTAGGTTTTCATTTCTTCTTTGTTCGTGTCACTTTGGGTTTTTGCCTGGGTTTGTAATGCCTTAATGTCTGCTAGCGCTTCTTGGATAATCTGGAAGCTAGGGTCCATCGTAGACTTGTCTTTTTCTTTCTCTTTGGCCAACATTGTAGGTATGGTCCTTTGTTGTAGCGGTGATGAAGTTGGGGAGACCCCAGGGTAGAGGTTGGGATGGGTGTAGTTGGTTGTTTTCGCGTTGTTATTGTAGTCACTGAGGTCACACTCTGTGCCCTGTGGGAACCTTTTACCTTAAATCACTGTTATTATTTTATTTTAAAAATTATTTTAATCTAAATCTTATATATTCTTAAGAGGAAAGTAAAACAATGAAAGAAAAAAAAGAAAGAAGGAAATTAAGTATATCAATTCAATTCAATTAATGTTATAATTAATTATTTTGGTTTAATTAGAAAGAAAAGGAGAGTGGAGAGGAGAAAGAAAAAGAAAGGAAGGGTGAAAGGGTAGAAAAGTATTTCAATGAGTTCCTAGGCACCTTAAAGGGGGGATCAGGTGGGGGAGAGGGAGAAACCAATATTCTAGCACATGTAGATATAATTTTGGAAGAGAAAAAAATTAATAATAATTAAAAATAATTAAAAATAAAAAAATAGAAAAAGGAGAGGGAGAAAGAAAAAGGGAAGGGAAGAAGTGAGTAAAAGGGTAGGAAGATTTCTTTAAAAAGAAGAAAATAGTAGGGAAACAAGGAAAAAACTGGAAAAAATTTCTTTGAAAGAGAAAAAGAAGAAAGAGAATATAAAAGGATATATATAAGAAAAATAATAACAATACAATAATAATAATCAATTAACTAAGAAAAGGTAAATAAAGAAGAAATCTAAAAAAAAAATCTAAAGGAAAAATCCAAAAGGTAAAAAAGAGAAGCAAAAAAGAAAGGAAACTATTAAATCCAAGTATGCCAAATATAAGTTATGCTTCCATAAAAATCTCAAAAAAAAACAAAAAAAACACTCCAAGTAAATGTCCAATGAAATGTCCAGTTAAAATAGATGTCTTCTTGTTATATAAAAAAGGATTTAAAAAAGGAAAAAGCAAGGTGAGAAAAAACAAGCACCAAAAATATCCTTACGCCTCTAAATTTATATTGAGAGAAAAATAGTCCCACTTAGTCCATAGAGAAGAGAGAAAAATCGAATCAAAACAACCAAAAAAAAATTATAAGAATATAAAAATAAGATATGCCATCCAGAATTAACTCCAAGCAATTATAATCTCAGTAATCTCGATAAAATTCCATTATAAAAAGGTGATTTCAATCCATATGGTCAGATATTCAATTCATTTAGTCATTTTACTTTATCTAGTCAGGTAGTTATCCAATCAGTCATTAATTGTCAGGAAAAAATATGATTTTAGAGGAAAAACAATAATCAAGAATAAGCAACAAAGGCACCACACTATTTTAAGATTATAAAGAAATTGTAATAAGAAAAAGATTATACTGTTGGATTTAACAAAGGCAAGTAGTTCCGGCTGAGCTTCTCCTCCACATATGGATATCACTTACAGTTTTGTTTATTTTCTTCTGTTTGTGTTCGCCTTCAAAGTCCCTTTTTTAAAAAAAAATAAATTCCACCGATCCGAAAGACTCCGTGTGGTGCTGTAAATCTTCCTTATCTGCCGATCTGCTGGTTTGTAGACTTCTTATTCTTTCTTTTAACTTCCGCTATCTGTGATCGCTATGGCTGCGCCCAGACGGCCGTCTGGTTGCAGCTCTTCATTCCTGTAGCTGCGGGGCTGTCCCTAACCCCCGGGATCACGGCGATCCGTTCCGGAGGGTCCAGGAGACCCCGTCCTGGGCCGACCCCGTCCGGGTGTCGGCACAACACAACGCGGCGTCCTACAGGGTGAAACGAAGGCTACGGAGCCGGAGCTTGGCTTTCGCACCTCCAGCGCGATCGAGCTCCACCCGGAAGTCTGCAAATATCTATTTATTACTCTGACAAAAGCAATAAGTAGTAAGTTATGAAAACAAGCAGTGATTATTTTTTTTCTCTTCCAGTCCAGGATGTTTAACTTCTAAGCTAACAGTTTGTTTTACAGGCTGACCTGAAGAGCTGAGGAGTGGGCAATATTTCCAGCGCTCTACCCCCAGAGTGGAGGTTACTATTCCTGTCAAAAGAGAGTCAGTTTGCTGTCTGAAAGGCAAATGAGTAAACAGAGCAGAATCACAGAACTTGTGGGAAAAAACCCACCAATAATAATAATAATAATAATAATAATAATAATAATAATAATAATAATAATAATAATCATTATCATCATTATCATCATTATCATTATCATTATCATTATCATTATTTAGATTTGTATGCCGCCCTTCTCCGAAGACTCGGGGCGGCTCACAACATAACAGCAATACAAATGTTGGAAAACATGGTGCTTAGAAATGTGAGATCCATTTTTTTAACTGCAGATTAGAAGGAAGTGATGGTAAATTATAAACATATTCATCCCATATGTAAAATAGAAATGCAACATCATCTTACAAAAAATATTTTAGAATAATGATACATGAACCCCACTTCTTCAGATCCATTCTCCCCTCCCTCCCTCCCCCTCTCCTTCCTTCCTTCCTCCCTCCTTCCTTCCCTCCCTCCCCGTCTCCTTCCTTCCTTCCTTCTTCTCTCCCTCCCTCCTCCTTCCCCTACCTCAAAAATAGTAGAATGACACATATCTCTGAACAGACTTGTGCCATTTACATAATTATATAGTAACTACACTCCTTTAAAATTTATGTGATAATTATTTTCATGACACTTTAAACTTTGCTGTCATAATTACCACAATAAACTAGCTAATGCCAAGACAATATTGAATTATGTTATTATTTAATATTTCATTATAAGTCCTCATGTTTTCTTATTTTTAAAAGAATCTTCAGAAGAAAATTCTTTATCTTTCAATTAGCTGGGTTGGGATGATCGAAAAGTACCGTGACAATGCTTTGCTAATAAGAAGTTTGAGATCCATGGCAACAAAAATCTTGAATAAAAGTAAACAAAGAACACAAAACAACAGGCAACTTCTGAATCAAATTAACAACGAAGGGAGAAGCCAAATACTTGTCTAGCCATGGATAAAGTTTTTTTTAATAAAAATATTAATATTAATCACAATATTATTTTCTATAAATAATATTTAAATAATTTAAATATTTAAATAATAATAATAATCTAAATGAACATAATGATATAAATATTGTCACAAATACAATTGTGCAGTTATGCCTCCAGGGTAGGTCAAATTACAAATGGACTTAATAAAAATTGTCTATGTTATAAACAAACATACATTTTTAAAAATTACTATTACATTGGTATTTCTACTATAATAGAAAAAACAAGACAGAGAATTTTGATTTACTGAGGTAGGATAATAATTTTTTAAGTTCATTTCTAATGCAAAATTTACAAAATCAAATGAAATGGAAGCAACTTTTTTTAAAAAGTTTTAAAACAGTGGGACTGACATATCCAGCCATTATTGCAGGGGAGTTGGAGAATTTAGACCTTCAAATTTGAATATCTGTTTGTTCAACCATATTTGTGGTTCTGAATTGAGGTTGTGACCTCTTTTTTCCAATGACAGGCTCTTCAGGTACTCTGAGTGCTTTTAAACAGAAATAAAAAATCAATAAAATATGTAAAATGAAGGAATACATTTTAGACCATTATAACATGATTTTTCTATTGGAAACACAGGTGTTTTTTGAGTTTAACTTGACATCTCTGGTGGTAATTTCATTTCAAGAAATTTAGCATTTTTCCTATAAGTAAGACAGAAACAATTTGAATGATTCTTTGTAATGAATATGGGAAAAAACAACATGGTCATAATCTTTTATCTCTATGCTTATGTATGGTGGCTCAGCAGTTTAGACACTGGGCTTGTTGGCTGGAAAGCCAGCAACCAGGTTCAAGACCCAGATGCCATGCAAGGGGGTGAACTCCCATCTTTACCCCAGCTCCAGCCAACCTAGCAGTTTGAAAGTATACAAGTGTGAGTAAATAAATAGGTACCATTTCAGTAGGAAGTTGAAACACTCTTGATGTCATGCTGGGCACATGACTGTGGAAATGTCTGCTGACAATGCTGGCTCAATGGCCTTGAATTGGAAATGAATAGTGATGGGCGAACCTAACAATGATCGGGTTCGGTAAGTTCAGCCAAATTTTATGCAAAATTCGGCTGAACCCGAACCGAACCTGAACTCGAACCCGAACGGGGAATCCCTCCCACGAAGAGATTCCAGGGGCAGAGCTTTGACATCACCGGCAGGTTGCTAAGGACGCCAAGGTGATCACTTCCTGGATTCCATGGAATCCAGGAAGTGATCACCTTGGCATCCTTACCAACCTGCTGGTGACGCAAAAGTTCTGAACACTGAACACGACCCCAAACTTTGCCCGAACTTTGAAAAAATTTCAGGTTCGTGCTCGGCATACCGAACACCGCAAAATTCGGTACGGACCCGAATTGTGCAGGTTCGGTTCACCCATCACTAGAAATGAACACTACTCCTGTAGTTGACAACAACTAGTGAACTAAAATTTGCAGGTAATTCTTTACCATTTTTTAAACCTCTGAGTAAATATTAAAGAATTGCTGTTTTAGTCTTTTGTAAGGTATTTCAAGTTTGAGATATTAAGATATGCAAGGATGATCTGATATTTCAAAAAACCATGACATTTAAGTGAGCATATGGAGACACAGGAAAAGGTATTGAAAAAGTGAATTAATTAGACAATATCTTGAACAGTAAAACTTTTTAAAGTAAATGCTCATCTAGCTAAAAATATGTTAAAAAGACAAAAATCAATCACAAGTTGATTTATGTGAAATATATGAGACAGCTTACTTAACTTTTTTGCCCATTGACTTTAAATGTCCATTTATGGTCAGAAAACTGCTCTAGCTAATCAAATAATACAATAAGTTTGTTGAATATAACTTTTCATGTTTTTATATATAGAAAAATTATATATATATATATATATATATATATATATATATATATATATATATATATATATATATATATTTGTTTTCGTATATATATATGACGGTCTGGGTATATATATATATATATATATATATGTTTTCATAGATTTTCACGGGTACAGGTATGACGGTCTTGGTATATTCGGGTTTCTTCCCGTGTAGGATTTGGAAATTTCTGGTGACGTTTCGACCAGGTCCCACTCATTATCTTCAGGCTGGTGTTTCTGTCCTTGTTCTAGGGTGAACACAGCGAGACCTGAGCTGCCTTTCTTCTATAAATACTGGTGGCTGGGTGTGGTTTGATGGCTTAGCAATTGCCTGCTGTGTAGAAACTTCCTGGTGAGTCAGTGGGGTAACACCTGGGGTCATTGATGTAACTGAGGCATGCTGATTAGTTAATGATTGTGGATTAGGTGTGATATCCTGAGTAGTTGGAGCCTGCAGGCTACTTGATTGTTTTGCAATGTGTGTTCTGAGTCTGGTTTCAGTTTCTATGGCTGGGATACGTTTGTTAATGAGGGCTGGTTTCCAGATGTCTGGTAGGCGGGAAGTATCATCCCGCTTGTTCATATTTTGGGGATGTTTTTCTATCTCAATGGCTTCCATGATTATTCTTTTGCTGTAGTGTTCTGTTTTGGAAATTAATTTAGACAGACAGACAGGCAGTCAGATTATAGACGGATGGACAGATGGACATAGACTGGTAGAGAGACAGACAAATAAAATATTAAAGTGCTTTCCTTTAAACAGCAATTGCCATTTAGATTATAAATGTTAGCATTGATTTAATGATGCTAGCAGATAGATGGGTGGATGAATGGATGGATGGAATAATAGAATATAACCAGAAATTATAAAAATATGCTTGTTGTTTTCTAAAAAGAGGTAAAATCACAGTATTCTTCAGGCAATGCTATTTAGTTTCCAAGTAGCTATGAATTTGTGATTATTATCAACAGCCCATTGAAGTGACAGGAATAAAGTCTCTGTTTGTGATCCTGCTACAGAGATCTCTTCAAATGTTCGCCTCTTGTTAGCAATCTGATCACGTATCATACTTGGTCCCTTTTGGAACAGAACAGAGTATATCATTTGGAAGAACAAACATTCCTCAAACCAGTTTCATTCCCTGCAGTCAAAACCACAGGAGGCAGCATATATAGTTGTTATAAAAAGGAAGAAAGAAGAAGAATTAGACTAATATATAGCCATAATGCATTTAAGCAATTTTGGAAATGACAAAATAGGAATGAAACAATGCATCATCATTTGTGAAGTTGAGCTTTTAATTGGTTTACTTATGCCTTAGTTCCTCTCTTATTCCCCTCAATCACAAAGTAATTGTTAATGACCTAATCTTTAGGAAGAAACTGCTGAGGGTGTTTTTTCTTTTTGTTTTTTGGTTTTCTTTTTGGTAAAAGTGAGTAATTGTTTCCTTTCAACCATCATCTTTTTGAAACTTGCATATAGAGGAAAGGCAAGATGGAGAAAAAGTTTGCCTCTTCACAGCAATGAAAATTGCTTGTTTCAGCCTGAGTTCTCTCATCCACACCCTATACTTCCTCTAAGTAAAAGTTGAGATTTTCTTTTAAGTCCTTTTCCTGTCTGGTTCAACCACAGTTAAAAGGTCAGGAAATCAAAGAATTGTGAACGTTAACTTCTCAAAAGGGAAACTGCTTTGAGAATTGCTTAATTCTCAGAGGAAAAGGTTTGGTCTCCTCCACATTGAAATGATTCCAACCTCTCTCTCTCTCTCTCTTCTCCTCCTCCCTCATAATTTAAATTAGAGTTTTAAACAATAAAGATAAAAATTAATAGAAACTAATATTTAGAATGAAAGAATGAAGTAAAAAAGGGGATACATTTAAAAGGAAGGAAGTAGCTCCCAAATTTATTTTTAGCAGTTATAATTATAAATTAATTAACTAACCTCTTGCTCTATGGCTTTAGCATACATTTCATTCTCTACTATTTTTCATTATCTATTTTCTAGTAATCAAAATTATGTGTTCATAAGTTCCTTTTTTCTGTTTCATGCAAATAGTTCAAAAGGTTTCCATTAGGCATTAAAATTAGTTAATATCTTTTCTCTGTCAATTTAGCCTTCTCAAAAGCTTAAAAACTTTATTATCTATTTCTCCATGTTGGGTAGTGTCAACTTTTTCCACATGCAGCACACATGGTAAAAGTTCCCTCCCATTGTTCGAAATTCCAGAATAAATAAAAATAAAAAATGGTTAAATTGTAGAACCAGTTTTTATAGTTTTTTTTTTTAAGAAAAACATTCACTTCCCTAGTCACAAATAAAGAAAAAATGAAACAAAACAAAAATTGCCTTGTTCAGTCTGATCCATTAGGAAACTTTTACTAAAGGCTCACAAACCAAAATATCACATAATAGTGCTATAATAAAGAAAACAGAATATCACATGATAGTGCTGTATTTTGAGTTCTGCAGAAAGTTTCTTAGTAACTGCCACAAAAAAATCATAATGCTTTTCAACCATTAATGAATTTGTACTTTTTGCTTTTAAGTATGGAAATAAACATGGGGGTTTTATATATTTTTAAGGAGATTAGCCATTGTTTGATTGTTTTTTTCATTCCAGCACTCCTACAAACATTCCTAAATGCTATCTGAAACAGACTCATCAATCTAGTAGAATCTAATTTGTAGATAGGCAATTTAATACTCTCCAGATGTTTGGGATAATTTCTACAAACTCTTAATGATGAACAGTGTTGTACTGTCTCATGAGAAACAGCACAAGATTGCTTGCACCCACCTAATTGAATGGCTGTAACACCTCCCTACTTACTATAAAAATATATTGATTAAACAAAGGTTTCCAGTTTCAGCATCAGCTAGCATCTCATTCAACCTGTCACACCTGGGTCATACAAGTTGCAGGTATGTACATGTAGGATTGTTGATTTTTATTTTTTTGCTTTTTTTAGTATACACCCTAATGAAGGGTGTGAATAATTTACATTTTTATTTATTTATATTTTTTATGCTGCCCATCTCCCTTATAAGTTGACTCGGGTTGGTTTCTGGGCAGAACCATTACCATATAAGGGATGTAAAATTCTAAATGGGACCAGAGAGAAAGTATTCTTTGCTGCCAATTTGTACTCATCTAGACCAGTCTTTTTCGAGTTATTGAGATTGGGAAACATTGGTCTAAACTTCTGCATTTTAAAGCTTATTATCTAGAAGAATAAAAGAAGTTGCCCATGATTATGATGGCTCAATAAATTTATTGCCCTTATTAATACATTTAAAAATTCATTGAGTCACCCATCCAGGGCCACCATCAGGAATTTTGGGGCCCATAGAGCCTAAGTGTCTGGGGGCCCCCTGCCATTTTAAAACTATTTTAAGTCGCCAAGCCACTCCATCCCCCAGGGATCATTTCCCGCTTCACACCAAGCGAGGCGGTCCCATAGGCCAGTGTTTCCCAACCTTGCCAACTTGAAGATACCTGGACTTTAACTCCCAGAATTCCCCAGCCAGCGAATGCTGGCTGGGGAATTCTGGGAGTTGAAGTCCAGATATCTTCAAGTTGGCAAGGTTGGGAAGCACTGCCATAGGCTATTTCAGGAACTGGGTTAAGCCGATTGTGTGGACTCGTCCAGGAGAAAGAAAGAAGCGGGAGTGACAAGGGAAAGAAAGATCCTCCTGGCATCAGTCAGGTGGAGCGAGGCTTATTTACGGCTCCTTGGCACTTCTCCCTTCTTGTTGACAAAAAACCATGTGCTTTCTAGCGAGGGGAGAGGGGAGAGGGGATCCCACACCCGGCAGCCACCGGCGAGGAGCTGGAAAGGACGAGGGGAGAGAAAAAGCAGAGTACCAGCAGTCAGGCGGGTGTCTTGAGGGGGCACTCCCATCTGGAAGGAAGGGAAGAAAGGCGAGGGCGAGCTAGGAAGGAAGGAAGGAAGGAAGGGTAAAAGGGGCGAGCAAGAGAGGAATGGGTGAATGAATGGACGGAGGGTGGAAAGGAAGGAAGGAAAGAGGGAAGGGACAGGAACAGAGGAAGGGTGCAAAGGAAGCAAGGAAAGGTGAAAGGGGAGAGTAAGAGAGGAAGGAGTGAAAGAAGGGAGTGAGGGAGGAAAGAAGGGAGGAAGGAGAAGGAAAGCAAGAAATGGAGGGAGGGAAGGAAGGAAGGAAAGAAAGGGGGAAGGGACAGGAACAGAGGAAGGAAGCAAGGAAAGTTATGAAAGGGGAGAGTAAGAGAGGAAGGACTGAAGGAAGGGAGGGAGGGAAGAAGGTAGGAAGGAGAAAGAAAAGAAGAAATAGAGGAAGGGAAGGTAAAAGAGAGAAAGAAAAAGAGCAAGAAAGAAAGCAAGAAAGAGAATGAAAGAGAAATAAAAAGAGAGAGGGGGAATGAAAGAAATGGAAGGAGGGAAGGAAGCAGAGAAAGAAAGAGAAAAAAAGAAAGCAAGAGAAAGAAAAAAAGAATGAAAGAGCAAGAGAGAAAGAAAGAAAGAAAGAAAGAAAGAAAAAGAAACAAAAGAAAGAAAGAGAATGAAAGAGAAATAAAAATAGAGAGGGGGAATGAAAGAAATGGAAGGAGGGAAGGAAGGAAGGAGAGAAAGAAATAGAAAGAAAGAAAGAGAAAGAAAAAAAGAATGAAAGAGAAAGAGAGAAAGAGAGAAAGAAAGAAAAAGAAACAAAAGAAAGAAAGAAAGAAAGAAGGAAGGAAAGAAAGAAAGAAAGAAGGAAAGAAAGAAGGTAGGAAAGAAAGAAAGAGAAAAGAAAGAAAGAGAATGAATGAGAAATAAAAATAGAGAGGGGGAATGAAAGAAATGGAAGGAGGGAAGGAAGGAGAGGCTCACTGAGCGGATGCATGAAAAGAGGGACCTTGTCTCCCCCTCGCGCCTCGCCCTTCCCACCCGGCCGGCCGCGCGCCAGCAGCAGGAAGGCGATTGGCTCCGGGCGGCGGGCAGTGTTCATGCCCCCCCGAATCCCCGGCCCAGCACCTCCAGAGGCCGAAAGGCGCTGCTCTCTTGCCCTCACAATCTTTGGGGGACACATAAGACCGGCGGAGAAGCCGGCCAGGCTCAATCCTCTCCCGGCTTCCCCAGCAGCGCGGCTTGGCTTCCGGATGGCCAAGTCACCCCCGCGCTTTCTTCCGCGGCTGTGATCGGGGCTCCCTGCCTGTCTGCCGGCCTCCCTGCCTTCTTTCCTCACGGGGGTGGGAAGAAGGTGTGGGCCGCGGTCAGAGAAGCTCCGCAGAGGCAAAGTTTGGCAAGGTGTCTCTGGTCCTTTTGCTTTCCTTGGCGCGCTTTTCCCCATCGCAATCTGGGTTGGGGAGTTTTTGGCGGGTGCCGGGGGCCCCCATTTTCCAATTTGCCCGGGCCCGTGACGCCACCCCAGTAGTACCGCCCTATCAGCGGCCCTGCACTCATCCTAAGTGTATAACTCTGGATGGTTAATAACCAGTTGCAAGAAAAAAGAATTCAATGACCAAACAACTTAAAAAATAAACCTAAATAAAAAGATTACCATTTACATACAAGCTTATAAAATCAACATGTGTATTGGACAGTCATAATGCACACATTAACAGCCCAGAAATTAAGAGGGTCAGAGTACTTAAAAGTGCAGATATCGCTGCATTCTGGATCAAAACACTCAGATCAATTCTGAGTGTTCTTCAAGATCAGCTTCATATAGAGTGCATTTATATAGAGTGCATATAGAGTAATTCAACTGGGATGTAATTAAGGCAAAAGTGTCAGAGAGAGACTGGCAGAGCCAAGGAGAAGAGTGGAATGCAGGGAATTAATTTATAGCCTCTATGTAGTCACAACAGAACAAAGTCGAACCCCTCCCCCCTTGAATGTCCTTCAACATTATCTAGTTTTACAGAGGTGCAAACTACTAGTTTGAGAAGATTCCTGTGTATGGGCTTGTTTGTTTGTGCAAACCTGATTGTTTGCACTTGACAAGAAATTACAGTAGGCAGGGCCTCTCAGTTCAGGAATAGGAACAACTGATGCGCAAGGATTATCTATACAAAGCATCTCTGAGCAATCTGTTCCTTTGCAGGAGAGGCGGAGTAACGACACGGACATAAGAGCTGGATTTAAAACTGGGTCATTTTTATTAATTAAATTTGCATAATTTATATTAGCATAATTAGAATAATTAACTATAACCCTAACAAGGACCCGCAGGGTCAAACAATTGCTTCCGGGGCGGAAAATGATGTCAGATAAACTTCTGGGGCAACTATGGGCGTAGCTCCATGCTAATCCAGGTGAGGGACCCCTCCCTCACCTGAGACATTGCCATGCACTTGCATGTGGGAGGTCCCGCCGGCTAACCCCTACCAGGGGAATTAAATGTGCAGGACCCAAAGACAGGTTCCCCCCAATTACTCAGGTCGCTCACACCACAAGCCTTTGGAGAGAACCTGTCGATCATCCCCAAAGATGCCCAACGGAGAACACGCAGTTGCTAAACCACTACCCAATTTTCCGCCCCTAACCTGCCACGGAGTGGGGGTCAGATTTCTATCTTGGCCCCCCGAATCCCCCCTCTAACTGCACCAGCTTGCGCAGTGACCGCTGCAGGTCCTGTAAGAAGATGGTGTTCCCCCGATCTGACAGGTGAGCACCGTCAGCCCGGTATAACCATGGCTGATCTATGGTGATGTGGGGATGGGCCACTACAACCCCACCTAACTCTCTGCCCACTTTACCTGGAGCCTTATTCACTCTTCTTCTAGCAGGTGAATGGCCCTAGGGGAAATGGCGTCCCACAAATGATCCTCGGGAGGATCCAGACCAGACCACTTGCATGGTTGGCCAGGGTTTGCTAAAGACACGCAGGTCTTCACGGGGCGGGCAAAGCCCAGACCCCTAGGACACCCGGTCATCACCACGAAGGTGCCAGACCAGCCTCCTAGGAGTGACACCCCTTGTGCCACCCCCCCCAGGAGCAGTAGGAGAAAGCCCTTCTCAGCGCAGGCCTCTTCTCCCCATCCAGACTACGCTGACCCGACTGACCCAGACAGCCGGGTCCCCCACGGCGACACATGCTGTAGATCAGCCGGCCCAAAGACCGCTGTGGCCAAACAGCAACGCCATCGGTCTCGCCCTGGTGGGACAACAGAAGAAAGCAGAGAAAGGCTCCCTAGCCTGACACCCTATGCTAGTACTACCACTAACTATTCAATCTAGATAGGCATCTGTCTGCCATAGGCCAATCCCCCGGGTCAAAATGACCCGGAAAGCCAAACATTCCTGCTCCAGTTGCAACGCTGATACGGAATGAATGTGTTCCATAACCGGCGGGGTCGATGCCAAATCTGCCCATAGCCCCTGTCACTAAAGCCCAAAACTGATAATGGGACACAGGGGTTCCATCCTGATGCTTAAAAGGGGTGCCCCCGCTCCGCTCCCCTAAAACTACAGGAATTTGAAAGAGCAGCCGCCAGGCCAACAGGCTGATCAGCGGCAGCCGTCATTCTATCCTGGCACCCCTAAACAACTAATCAGACACAGATTGTATCACCATGGGGAGACATCCCTTTCCTAGAGTGCAGTTCGAAAAAAGGAAGGCACGGAGAGACCTGTCAGCCTGGGAGGAGGCCAGGGCCTCGCTGACGCAAAGGGCCCCGGAAAAACATAATACAGGCCGCCTCCTGCAAGAGATGGGCCTTGTACAGAGAGGCACACAGGCTGTACCAGGCTCAGGTTAAAGAGCGACAGCTGCTGCATTATCAGTGCCCATCTGCTATCCTCCGGGTGCCCCGGTCGCTCCCTCACCCGGCCATCCAACATCTTCCGAATGCGGAATCACTAACCCATGTACTAACGTGCCCTCAAGGTGCATAAAGCCACCGAGAGGGCCACGGCCCTGATGGATACAGTCCTCCACTGCCCAAGGGCCCACCCAGGCTCCAAAGGTGGTCGGGGAAGGCTTCTGGTGACGCGCGAGCCCATGGAGCCAGGGTCCGAAACCTGGACAACTGACCCCGGGACAAGGCATCAGTAATCCCGTTGTCTAGACCAGGAACATGTCGAGCCATAAACAGGGCATTTAGGGACAAGGACCTGTGCACGAAATGGCGGACAAGCCGCATGACCCTGTCATTTTTTGAGGACAGAGCATTCACAACTTGGACAACTGCCAAGTTGTCACACCAGAAGTGCACAGTCCTGTCCCTAAACTGCTTTCCCCAAAGCTCTAAAGCTACTACCAAGGGAAAGAGCTCTAAAAAGGTCAAGTCCTTGACCAGGGAAGAGGCAATCCATTCCGGAGGCCAAGCGGAATGACACCACTGGTCACCTAGTATAACCCCAAACCCACGGGTCCCCACAGCATCCGAGCATAACTGTAACTCAGCTTCCAAAAGAAGCTCCTGCCTCCAAAAGGACAGCCCATTAAAGTGATCTAGAAAATCCTGCCACACACCTAGGTCGTCTCTGACCCCTGCGCATAGGCGGGTATGATGATGGGGCAACTGCAGCCCCCTCATCGCATTGTATAACCTCCGGGAAAAAGCCCTGCCGGGAACAATTACCCGGCAGGCAAAATTAAGAAGCCCCACGAGTTCCTGTAGTTGCAGAAGGGTGACCTTCCGGCTGCCTAACAGGAAGTCGAGCTTATTCCGTATCCTGACTAATTTGTCTAGGGGCAATCTTGAAGATTGCTCCTCTGAGTCCAATTCAATGCCCAGGAAGGTAATCCTGGTAGCGGGGCCCTCGGTCTTCTCAGGGGCCAAAGGTACCCCTAATTGAGCACAAAGGGCTCCGAAGTCCCGCATCAGAGTGAAGCATTGCTCCGAATGTGCAGGCCCCGCTAACAAGAAATCGTCGAGGTAGTGAACGACCGAACCCAGACCGCTGCGCCTCCTGAGCGCCCACTCCAAGAAGGTGCTAAAGCTCTCAAAAAGAGAGCACGAGATAGAGCATCCCATTGGCAATGCTCTATCAACATAAAAACCACCTTCAAAGTGGAAGCCCAAAAGCTCGAAGTCGTCTGGGTGTATGGGGAGGAACCGGAATGCCGACTTAATGTCGCATTTACCCATAAGGGCTCCCACCCCACACTTCCTAACCATGGCCACCGCCGTGTCAAAAGACGTGTAGCGGAGCGAGCAAAGCTCATCAGGAATGAAATCATTCACTGATTCACCCTTTGGAAAAGACAGGTGGTGAATTAACCGAAATTCACCACTCGCCTTTTTGGGGACCACACCTAAAGGGGACACCTGCAGAGTTGGAGAGGGTGGCTCTGGGAAAGGCCCCAGCACCCTGCCCTCGGCCACCTCCTTCTGTATTTTAGCCCTAACAATGTCTTCATGTCCAACAACCGACCTGAGGTTGTCGGACATGAAAGCCTTCCGTATCCCCACATATGGGATCCTAAAGCCCTCTGAAAAGCCCTGCAGGAGAGCAGCCGCACTCCTACGAGGGTGATAATCCGCTAGCCATTCCCTCAAAACTTCAAGCCTAATTGGGCTGGGACCCTTTCCCCCCAGCGGGTGGGGGTTGCTTAGCCTGACCCCTCCCTTCTTATCCTGTCCCTTTCTTGGCCTGGGACATACGGTAGTGGCATGGGAACCCCCACAGTTCCCACAAGCATGTCTGAATTTGCAAAAGGGGCGAAAACAAGCCCCCTTTGCAGAGAATTCATGACATGTGGGAGGGGCGGCTTTCGCCGCACCCCCCATGGCCGCCTTAGCAGGGGTGGATGCTGGAGGGTCCTCCTGCATAAAGTGATCACTATCTGTGCTGTCACAACCCTCGTTCCCGGCCATGTGGGTTGCTGCAAACCACAGGTCGGGAACGACCATGTCCCAAGGGAGTGTGGGATCGAATGCCACCCGTATCCTGAAAGCCTTGTCATAGTGACGCCAAATTGAGCCCTTGTACTCAAAATGAGCATGGGCTATCAAATCAATGTATTTGAACATCGAGGCAGCCCTAGCAGGCTGCCTCTGAATCACTATGGAGGCATAAGTCAGATAAGCATACAGCCAAGAGCTGAAGCATCTGCTGACTTTCACCTTCTTAGGCTTTTCCCCTTGTACCTCCCCTTCCTTGTCCTTCTTGGGGACCTCCCGGTTAAGGAGGGAGAAAAGGTCAACGTATTCCCCCTTCCAAATAGTCTCCCTAACTGAGGGATGCAAATGAAACCCAAGAGGCGTGGATGGCAGCCCCCATGGGATGGCCCCTGACCTAATGCTGGCCAAAGGATCCCAGGCCGCAGTGACTCCTGCCCCTGTCTCAACTGACCCCGACGGCGAAGCCGTGGCAGGGGTCTGCGCTAATGCAACAGTAGCTTGAGGGGCCCAAACCTGGCTACAAGTGACCGCTGGTGAACCCATGAAGTTGACCAAAGCCCACTGTAACAATATTGCCAAAAAGGCTTCAAGAGTTGTTAACCTAATCCTACGTAGCTTCTGCTCCGGTAATCTCACACTACTAACCAGAGCATACAAAACTTTCAACAGACCAATCCCTGAATACAGTTCATCTGTCTGGAACCCACACAGCATTTTGAACATAAACACTCTAGAAAACGTCCAGAGATACTTTACTAGAAGAACCCTCCACTTCTCCATTCACAACAGAATACCCTATGCAACTAGACTTGTAATCCTAGGTTTAGAAAGCTTAGAATTACATCGCCTTAAACATGACCTAAGCATAGCCCATAAAATAATCTGCTACAATGTCCTTCCTGTCAATGATTACTTCAGCTTCAATCACAACAACACATGAGCACACAACAGATACAAACTTAAAGTAAACTGCTCTAAACTCGACTGCAGGAAATATGACTTTAGTAACCGAGTACTTGATGCATGGAATTCACTACCAGACTCCATAGTATCATCACCTAACCCCCAAAACTTTACCCTTAGACATCCACTGTTGACCTCTCCTGATTCCTAAGAGGTCAATAAGGGGTGTGCATAAGTGCACTAGAGTGCCTTCTGTCGCCTGTCCTAATGTTTCTCTTTTACTAGTAACATGTATATAAATATTATTATATATCTGTATACCTCCAATATGTACTTGACAAAACAAACAAACAAACAAATTAAATATATACCCTGTGATAATGGACAACTCACCTAGTGGTTTCATGTAGATATTTAAAAGGAGTGGGGAGAAAATTGAGTTCTAAAAGAAGATTTAGATTTTTCTTCTTGTTACAAAATTGGTATGTTACCAATTTTGGGTTATTTGACCAACCCAGTTAATTTAGAGAGCATGTAGGGCGATGTTCTTTAGAAAGCATCCAAAATAATAATAAAAAATCTCAGTTTCCTCTTTACCCCAGATACAGTATAAGGACAAAGATTATTTACAGAATTTTGTTTCTAACACTTTTAATATTGAGGATGACAGTCATGTATAATTATAAATGATTTCAATGCTTAAATATTGTCCTTGTTCTTCTCTTCAATGTGAATGACACCAATTACATACCATACAAGGAAAGAAATCTTGACAAAACTTCATGGAACAACCTATAATTAACTTAATGGGTTTGCTCCCTGTGTACTTTAAGATAGCTCAGTACATAAAAGAGCAGACCATTTGGTGATTTATGACTCTTTATGTCTTCTAATGCAGGATATCTGGCAGGAGATTGGACTCATATAACAATTTGACCCTAGCCATAACAGTTAGATTTAGATCATGCAGCTTCTTGATCATTAACATCTATTTGCCTTGCCAAAGTTTGAAGGGTAGGTTCAGAGATTATAGGATTAGCCAGGAATCCAACTTAATGAGGCTTGACCCTGAAGCATTAGTACTTGTAATCATGGAATTTAATATACAAATGGAATCACATGATACTTCATTTATGTGTGTGTGTGTGTGTGTGTGTCACATGTTTTTTCTGAATTTGCCTTGTTCTGGCCTCATCAGCTAGCCATCCCTTCACTGGGACTTGAACTTGCAGCCTTTGCCTTGTAAGGCAGAGAATTAACCTCTAGGCTACAGTATCCAATCCTTTCAGCTCTGTACCAGAGAAGGGTTACATGTTTTTTGTGTCAAATACCTCTGATATATTCAAGGAGCATCACAGCTTCCTTTTTGCCTCTTGGTCCAACCCAGGGCCATTTCCAATGCAGTTAATTTATTCATAGCCAACAAACTATATTCTATATGTGTCACATGTTTTATATACTTTTATATACTGTATGAATTCTGCTGAATTGTTTACTTGTGTACTGGTTGATTTCTGCAAACTCTAACAAAATGTACTTTGAATCTCTCTTTCTTCTGCAAGACAAAGAGAGACAGGATTTTAAATTATAGCTGTCCTGACCTCAGGCATGATTTGATATCAAATTTGAGTAGTTTCTATTAGATGCTCACCGTGGAAGCAATTAAGTTATATAAAAACCTAGGGAGATATTAATTTCTTCATTTCCCAGAGCACAATAACACTTCTATAACATATTATTAATCACATTATTATCATTTTGCTTATTATTACCACACTTTTCAAAAAATGGCATAAGTTAAAAAATGAGCGGGCCTGCTTTTTAAAATAAAAACTTTAAAGGAACAACATGTGTTTTTTTTTAATCAAGGTCTGTATTTTAAGTTTATGGTCCTATGTGAATGGGATAATAGGAATGATTAAAAAGCAGCTGGGGTAACCTTCAGTTGATAACTTGGCTATTGTTTTATATATCTAATATAGAGTATGAGAAGAGCTATGTGAGTCTAGGAAGGCAAAATCAGGAATTATCTGGCACACTTTTTCAACTGATGTTATTAAAAGACATAAACTTTGTGAGCTACAGCAAAAGCTTATGCCTTTTAATAACATTTGTATGTGGAAAAAGGTTCTACAGGACTTCTCATATCTAATATAGAACTCTGAACTACTCTTAAAGTACTAATGCTAATTTGAGAAAATGTGTAAACTGTGTACTGTCTGTAAAGAAACCAATACGCTATTGATGCCTACACATGTTTACAAATCACATGGAATAATCTTTCCCTCCTCCTACCTCTAATGTGAGCATGGGTTACTTTCTGAATAATCTAAACATCATGTAGAATGAATAAATTTACCATAATGTTCTGTAAATAAACATAATAAGCCCCACTTACCTGAATGGTGTTTACCAATATGTCAAGGTATCTATGAAAACTGTTCAAATGGATGCTTCATACACAGGACCAAGTACTGTGGCAATTTAATGGGAGAAGGAAACTAATGCAATCACACACCTGGGAAAATAGTAATTTAGCTGTGAAGGTAAAGTGGAACACTTCAGAATCATTATTGCAAAAATAGCAGTACTCTGATTTTCAGTAGAGGTGAAAAACCTCTTTTTTGTCTAAGAACCAAATATTGAGAATGAATGAATGAAATGATCATTCTTGGCAGTGCTCCAGGGCAGCTTTGGCTTTTCCAATCGTACTTCAGACTGTTGTTTCCAATAACACATGTGTAGTTGTTAGTAGCAACACAAAGATTGTCCCTGCTATTAGGTAAAGGGAGAGAGTAATCTGAAGTGACAGCAACAAGGGGTCATGTAACAGTAGTAACTTTTGGACAGTATCAGATCTGCCTTGAGGCTTCTTCTGGGTTCCATAGGCTAGCCTCATGCACAGTACACAAGTCTTTTGTAATTTGCATGAAAAAGAGTTGCAACTCCCAGTCTTGTCAACTTCTGTTCACTGAAAAAAAATGGTGTCATCTTGTGATTGGGTCCAGGTAGCAAAAACAGTGTATCTTGTCTGACTAATCAGACAATAGTCATCTGATACAACTGTGAAAACTTTAATACTTAAATTTTAAGGCATTTCAGAAACTACCAATACTGAGTATGTTTGTCCAAGGATGATAATGGTATTTTCATTGTTGGATGATCATGGACATTTGGATTTTTCACATCAAACTGTCATTTCTACTCTTATTTCCTTGATAAACAATGAAGTCTCTACATTCTTCTTTCAACAGGTGCTATAAAATATCAAGGAAGCCCAAGCAACTGTGAAGTTTGTTTTTTTAAAAATAAATAAATAAATGAAGGCCAAACAAGTGGAAAAGAAAATAGCATTTCAATTGCATTAACCCTTGTATGCTGTTCGAAAAAAGTTCCTAGTGATATGTTCGGGTCACATACGACCCGGACAGAAAACACTTCATTTGAAGTGCTTATGTTTGGTCAATTTGAAAACTTTTTTCACTTGGAAAGTAGTCTGAACATTTCTGCACACAATGATATGAAAATTGAAATGAAAAAATTAATCCTTATTGGTTTATTTTGCACATAAATGTGCTGCCCCCCCCCGTTTTTGTGATTTTTTTTCAATTTATGGATAGTTTTGCTTGCAAAATGCATTCTATTTTACTAAAGTTGGTGTGGGATTGGTAGCTTGAACATTACTGCACACAATGATATGAAAATTGAACTGAAAAAATTAATCCTTATTGGTTTATTTTGCACATAAATGTGCCTCCCCCCGTTTTTGTGAAATAGTCTTTACTTTATGGATAGTTTTGCTAGCAGAATGCATTCTATTTTGCTAAAGTTGGTGTGGGATTTGTAGCTTGAACATTTCTGAACATAATGATATGAAAATTGAACTGGAAAAATTGATGCATATTGGTTTATTTTGCATATAAATTTATTTCAATTTATATAAAAATTATGCTGTTAATTTCAAACTTACATACTTTTTTTTAGTAAAATGGATTTCTTTCATAAAATTAGTTATCTGGCTACAATGTGGTTGATTTTCAAAAGGATATTCCAAATATTTATAGACAAATATGTATAAACAGTGACAATAATGGCACACAGCAAGGCCGGGGGGGGTGGCCCTTTTGTGGCAAAAATAAACCAATAAGAACCATTTTTTTCAGTTCATTTATATTTTTCTCATGTTCAGAAATGTTCAATTTAGTATATCAAACCTTTTGGGGGAAAATTCCTTAGGGATTTGTAGCCTTAAAAAATATAAATTGACACGAAATTCAGAAAGGATGGGGGGAGGGGCTTTTTGATCAAAATAAAAATATAAGTCTCAATTTTTCCAGTTCAATTTTCATATCATTATGTTCATAAATGTTCAAACTAGTTTTCCAGTTGAAAAAGTTTTCAAAAAGATTAAATTCAAGTACCTAAAAAAAATATTTTTGGTCCTGTCATATACGAACAGAAACAGATTTGAAGTTATGATTTTTTTTTGCCCAGAAAACAATTAGCCACCACCCCAAAAATATTTTTTGATGACCAGCATTGTTAAATTGAGTAAATGAATGCCTAAGATTTTAAAGAATATTTCGGATTTGGAGCATAAAAAAATAAAAAGTGAAAATGATTGCAAGCAGCCGAGGGGGGGGGGAGGCCTTATTTCTGATGTTAAAAAACCAGTAAGAATCATTTTTTTCAGTTCCTTTATATTTTTCTTATATTCAGAAATGTTCAAGCTACCAATCCCACACCAACTCCAGTAAAATAGAATGGATTTTGCAAGCAAAACTATCCATAAATTGAAAAAAAATCACAAAAACGGGGGGGGCGGCACATTTATGTGCAAAATAAACCAATAAGGATTAATTTTTTCATTTCAATTTTCATATCATTGTGTGCAGAAATGTTCAGACTACTTTCCAAGTGAAAAAAGTTTTCAAATTGACCAAACATAAGCACTTCAAATGAAGTGTTTTCGGTCCGGGTCGTATGTGACCCGAACATAACATTAGGAACTTTTTTTGCTCAGCAAAAACTAAGCCCCCCACCCCCCCAAAAAAATTCTCATAGAGAGAACCCCTGAAATGATGAAAAGTCATGAAATTTCAAGTTTCAGATATGCAGGGAAAATTTTTTACAGGGACTCAAACTTGGCTTCGGGTCGCATACGACCCGAACAGAACAGCAGGGTTAAGACCAATTTTGTTTTTTGCTTGTCAAATGTCAACATTTCTCTCTGCAATATCCACTGAGGAATTATATTTCATAACAGATGTAGAAGATGTAGAAAAGGAAATGCTATTCTATCCTCTTCTCTGTAAAGGGCACAAATATGCTTGAAAAGACCAAGTTTTGCTCTTGTTATCAGTTTTTGTGTCTTTAAGTTCTTCAGTAATACCACATTGGATCCAAATTATAACTTAATTTGCTCAAAGGAAGTCTCTGTACTACACAATTGCAACTATTCTAGATTATAAAGCAGTACTTAATATATCCCCAAAGAACCACCGTTTTTTTAAAAAAAGCATTTACAGGTACAGTACTCCTTATTTGGGGATCACAATTGGAACTGCCAGCTGGATTGTTAAATTAGTTGTTCACTAAATGATTGAAACATACTCCTATTTCAACTCTCCTTTGCTTTACAGACCTGTGAATGTTGTAAATGTGAGGATTGGTTGCAAAATTACATTTCCATCGCTATCATAACTGTAAACCAAATTATGAACTATATGATGCACTCACGGACAAGACCTACCAGTATAAATATAGAGAAAGTAATAGATGAAATTAACCCTGTATATTTTGCTATTTGAATTTTACTTTGTTGCAGGTTACTGCACACCATAAACCAGTGCATGGGCAGCGCCGGACTTACCCGGCAGGCAGGCTTTGCTGGAGGGACCGGGAGACACGGTCCCTCATGGCGGCCGCCATTTTGAATCCCGGGCGAAGTCTCGCGATGCGAGACTTCGCTCGGGAGATCGGGGCCTGATTGGTCAGGCCCCTGATTGGTCCGGGCAGGGCCTGCTTGCCCTATATAAGGGCGAGCAGGCCCGGGGCTCTTCCTTTTCGCCCGGACCAAGCTCCTGAGCAGACGTTCGTTCGTCTGCTCCGGCGGCCATTTTAAGTGGCGACCTCGTGCGAGGCGCCATTTTGTGGCCTGTGGTTAAGCGAAGAGCCTTTTTTGCTGTTTAGCGGAGCCAGCATCGGCTGGGCTCCGCTCTGGTTTGGAGCCTCATTGCCTGTTGTGGGTGGTGGGGGTGCTGCCTTTGGGAGGCCCCGCGGGTTTGCTGGTTTCCTGGGGGTGGCTTGTGGCCTGGGATAAAGGCCTGGTGTCGGGCCTTGTTGCCCACTGGGAGGTGGGATTAGCCTCTTGGGAGGCTTTTGCTGCGGAGGCCTGCTGCTTCTGGCTGGCCTTTGCCCACGGGGTGCAGGGCCCGTTTGGGGAGGGCTTGTCCCGCCCTATTCCTGGTTGTTCAAAAAATAGATTTCAGTGGTATGGCCCCTAAAAAGCGGCCAGCTAAGGCCCTCCCGGCCCAGCCTGTGGCGCGGCCTAGGAGGGCTGCCAGGCCGTCTGCCCGGGCTCAGGCGGCGGCAGAGGGGCCCCCGGGTGGGATCCCGGTTGGGGGGGTGGTAGGGTTTATGCCCACAGTCCCTCAACCCGAGGTCTCCCCTTCTCTCTCCTGGGCCAGGGTCCTGGAGCGGCTCGACGAGTTGGAGAGGTGGAGGTCGGGGGCAGGCCCGGAGGGGCTTTCCTCGGCTGCCACCGCAGCTTGGGGCGCAGACCCCGAAGAGGAGTCGGCCCCAGCTGGGCAAGTGGCCCACGAAGTACAGATGGCGGGCACCGGACAGGCGGGCAGCACCGGGCAGACGGGCCATGCTGGACAGATGGCCCAGCCTGGGCAATGGTCATCTTTCCAGGGCCCAACCAGGATGGGCCCACCGTGGATGGCGTCTACCCCTTACGGGGCAGGTGAGGTTGCACCACATACAGGCACATCTCCGCTACTGCCCATCCAGGGTCCCGGGTTCATCCCGCCAGCTATGGGGGGTGGCAACAGTTTCACGGGGGCTGCTGCAGGCACCTGTGGTCAGGTTTGGTCCCCGCCAGCTCCGCCAGTGGGGGCGCTGGGGGTGCCTGTCCCACCTGGGGCGGGGGTGGGGGGTTGGATTCCTCCTCCACCGGCCATTATGCCACCGGTCCCATTCATGTATCCACCGGGGCTTGGGGTGCTGGGCTCGGGGGCCACCACGGTGTGGGACCCGTTCGCCAGCATCAAGCCTGGGGCCATCCCTTGTGGGTTGCCCGCCACACCTTTAGGGTACCATCTGCACCCGTCAGTTAAGGAGGCAATTTGGCGGGGGGAGTACGTTGATTTGTTCTCCATCTTGAACAGGGAGGTCCCTAAACAAGATAAGGAGGTTGTCCCTGGGGAGAAAGTGAAAAAGACAAAGGTCACGAAATGCTTCAGCTCGTGGCTGTATGCATTTCTGACCTTTGCGTCGGTGGTCATTCAGAGGCAGCCGGGGAGGGCCGGTGCCTTGCTGAAGTACATCGACCTAATAGCGAGGGCCCATTTCGAGTATGGGGGGACCATATGGAGGCACTACGACAAGGGCTTCCGTATGCGTATTGCCCATGACCCCTACTTGCCTTGGGATATGGTGGTTCCGGACCTGTGGTTCCAGGCCACTCATATGTCAGGGAAGGAGGGCTGTGATAGGACCGATAGCGGTCACTTTATGGAGGAGGAGCCTGCGACGCCCGCGCCGGCCAAGGCCGTGGCGGGTGCCGTTAGTAAGGGTGCCTCTTTAATATGTCACGAGTTCGCTGCAAAGGGGGCGTGTTTTCGCCCCATTTGCAGGTTTCGTCACGCCTGCGGAAGTTGTGGGGGAAACCATTCCGCAGCCGTGTGCCCCCGCCCCAAGAAAGGGGTTGAAAAGGAAGGCTCGGGTCCCCCAAAGCCTCCCCCACCTGCTGGGGGAAAAGGGGCCCAGCCCAATTAATTTAGGGGTGCTCGAGGGTTGGTTGGGCGACTACCACCCTCGCTCGAGAGCGGCCGCTCTCTTGCTAGGTTTCACAGAGGGATTTAGGATCCCTTATCAGGGTGTTAGGAAGGCCTTCATGTCTGACAACCTTAGGTCGGTTGTTGGTCATGAAGACATTGTTAGGGAGAAGATTGGGAAGGAGGTTGCCGAAGGCAGGGTCCTGGGGCCCTTTGCGGAGCCGCCCTTCCCGAATCTTCGTGTGTCTCCCTTAGGTGTGGTCCCCAAAAAGGCGAGTGGTGAATTTAGGTTGATTCACCATTTGTCTTTTCCAAAAGGGGAGTCACTGAATGATTTCATTCCTGACGAGTTGTGTTCAGTCCGGTATGCATCCTTTGATGCAGCCGTGACTATGGTTAGGAAGTGTGGGGCGGGAGCCCTTATGGGTAAATGCGACATTAAGTCGGCATTCCGGCTCCTCCCCATACACCCGGATGACTTTGAGCTGTTGGGCTTCCATTTCGAGGGGGGCTATTACGTGGACAGAGCTTTGCCCATGGGGTGCTCTGTCTCGTGCTCTCTTTTCGAGAGTTTTAGCACCTTCTTGGAGTGGGCGCTCAGGAGGCAAAGTGGCCTGGGTACGGTCGTTCACTACCTTGACGATTTCCTTCTGGCGGGGCCTGCGCATTCGGAGCAATGTTTTGCTTTGATGCGGGACTTCGAAGCCCTTTGTGCTCAATTAGGGGTGCCTTTAGCCTCTGAGAAGACCGAAGGCCCCGCCACCAGGATTACCTTTCTGGGTATTGAATTGGACTCAGAGGAGCAATCTTCCAGATTGCCCCTAGAGAAGTTGGTAAAGATTAAGCGGAAGCTCGATGAGGTCCTGGGCTGCCGGAAGGTGACCCTACGGCAGCTTCAGGAACTGGCAGGCATTCTTAATTTTGCCTGTCGGGTAGTTGTTCCTGGAAGGGCTTTTTCCAGGAGGTTGTATGATGCGATGAAGGGGCTCCGTTTGCCCCATCATCGTACCCGCCTTTGCGCCGGGGTCAGGGCTGACCTCGGCGTGTGGCGGGATTTTTTGGATAGATTTAACGGGTTGTCTTTCTGGAGGCACGAGCTTCTGTTGGAAGCTGAGTTGCAGCTCTGCTCTGACGCCGCGGGGACTTGTGGTTTCGGGGTAGTGTTAGGTGACCAGTGGTGCTGGTCGGCATGGCCTCCGGAATGGAGTGCCACTTCGTTGGTTAAGGACCTTACGTTCCTGGAGCTCTTCCCCTTAATAGTGGCCTTAGAGCTTTGGGGGGAGCAGTTTAGGGACAAGACTGTGCACTTTTGGTGTGACAACCTAGCGGTTGTCCATGTGGTGAATGCCCTGTCCTCAAAGAGCGACAGGGTCATGCGGCTTGTCCGCCATTTTGTGCACAGGTCCTTGTCCCTAAACGCATTGTTTTTGGCTAGGCATGTCCCCGGGTTGGATAACGGGGTCGCGGATGCCTTGTCCCGTGGTCAGTTGTCCAGGTTTCGGACCCTGGCCCCGTGGGCCCGAGAGTTGCCAGAAGCGTTCCCCAGCCACCTCTGGAGTCTGGGAGGGATCCTGAGTGGTGGAGAGTCGCGGCATCCCGGGCTATCCCCTTGTCTGTAACGCCCGGCACCCTTGGGGCATACCAGCGTGCGGGTAAGGAGTTTGGGGATTTCAGGCAGGGCAGGGGTTACCAGCTTCGCTGGCCTGTCCCTGTATAGCGCCTGGCCGGGTTCTGCGTCCAGCTTGGGCAGCGTGGCCTGTCAGTAGGACGATCCGGTCCTGGTTAGCCGGCCTCGCCTTTCTGTCCAAGGCGGGGGGTTTGCTGCTTGTTTCGGGTGACTTTGCATCCGGCAGGTGCTGGAGGGCTGTATGGGGAGCGAGCGGGGGCCCCTGGTGACACTTGTCAGGCTCTGACGGTGGAGCAGCTGTCTTTAATCAACGTGGTTTTTGGCAGTCTGTGTTCCTCATTGTAAGAGGCCCGTCTTTTTGGTGCAGGACTGGTGTCATGCTTGGGGCCCTTGGGGTCAGCGAGGCCTGGCCTCATCTCAGGCTGGCAATTCGCTCCGTGCCTTCCAGCACGCTGATCTGGCCGTTAGACAAGGGGGGGGTCCCTTGTGGTAAGGCGGTCTAAGTCAGATCAGCTACGCAGAGGGGTTACCATCTACCTTAGTGCGGCCGCCGACCAATCAGTGTGTACGGTGGCCGCCCTACAGCTGTGGTGTTTTCTGCGGGGATCAGGTCTGGGGTACCCGTCTAGGCATTGGGACGGTACCCCTTCTGACCCGTTTATACTTTTGTGCGTTAGTACCCAGGGCTATGGCCCAGGTGGGCACGGATCCCGCCGGTTATGGAACGCATTCGTTCCGTATCGGCGCCGCCACTAGCACGGCACTTTCTGGTTTCCCGGCCCACTGGATTCGGGTGATCGGCCGTTGGCGGTCAGCGGCATATTTGGGTTATGTTAGGCCCGCTGAGGATCCTAGGCAGGGCTTCGGCTAGGTGACCTCTCTGCGTGTGTTTCCTCTTGCGGGTCCCCAGGCTGACGTGACACCGACGGCGCTGCTGTGTGGCCACAGCATGATGTGCTGGGCCGGCCGCCTGGCGGCCAGGAGCGCTGTCGAGACCCAGCCGTCCCTGGGGCGGTGGGTCAGGGTTGCCTGGATGGGCCGGAGAGGTATGCGGTGGGAGGGTCTCCTACCGGCGTTGCTGGGCGGTCAGCATTCTGTGGCTGCGCCCGGCAATATGGGGGGCGGCTCCTGGAGTCGCGCCCAAAGGGGTCTGGGTGGGCAGCGTCCTGTGGCCGCACCCAGGTGGCTGGTATTGCACTTAGGTGGCAATGACCTGTGCATACTGGGAGGCCTGGCGCTGCTCATCCAGGCACGCGAAGACCTGCGAAGGCTTCGTGAGGTCTGGCCCACCACGCAAGTGGTGTGGTCAGAAATATTACCTGGGATTGTGTGGAGGGATGCCTCTTCCCTTAGGGCCATTCACCGGGCTAGGCGATGGGTGAATAGGGCTATGGGTAAAACAGTTAGAGAGTTGGGTGGAGTAGTAATACCTCATCCCCTTATATCAATAGACCAGCCATGGCTCTACCGTGATGATGGCGTTCACCTGTCTGACCAGGGGAACGCCATCTTCTTACAGGACCTGCAGCGGTCTCTGCGTGAGCTGGCGCAGATAGAGGGGGGAGTCGGGGGGCCAAGATAGAGATCTGACCCCCGCTCCTGTGGCAGGTTAGGGGCGGAAAATTGGGTGGTTTAGCAACCGCGCGTTCTCCCTTGGGCATCTTTGGGGATGATTGACAGGTTCTCTGCAAGCTCATGGAGGGAGTTTCTGCCTGAGCAGCTGGGGGGAACCTGTCTTTGGGTCCTGCACCTTTAATTCCCCGATTCGGGTTAGCCGGTGGGACCCCCCTCATGCACAGCATGGCAGAAAAGGTCACAGGTGACGGCCTGGCCCTCACCTGGACCTTGCATCGAGATACGCCCATGAGTTGCCCAGGAATGTTTACTGGCATAACGTCATTTCCGCCCCGGAAGTATTTGTTTGACCCTGCAGGTCCAGTTCCGGGTCATAGTTGTTTATGCTAATTCATGCAAAGTATTTGAATAAATTATGCAAATTTATGTTAATAAAAATGACCCAATTTTAAATCCAGCTCTGGTGTCCGTGTCGTTACTCCGTCTCTCCAGCAAGGGCAGCGCCGGACTTACCCGGCAGGCAGGCTTTGCTGGAGGGACCGGGAGACACGGTCCCTCATGGCGGCCGCCATTTTGAATCCCGGGCGAAGTCTCGCGATGCGAGACTTCGCTCGGGAGATCGGGGCCTGATTGGTCAGGCCCCTGATTGGTCCGGGCAGGGCCTGCTTGCCCTATATAAGGGCGAGCAGGCCCGGGGCTCTTCCTTTTCGCCCGGACCAAGCTCCTGAGCAGACACCCGCCCGCCCTCCACTATTTTGCAGTGTGCTTAGGGGTCGCCCTTAGGGGGCCGAATGGGAATTTTTTGCAGTTCTGCCTCTTAGCTGAGCTGTTTTTTCGCCCATTCCACACTGGGGTGATGGCTGTGCGGTTAGGGGGTGCTTGCATTAATTAGGTTAATTGGCTTACCTTTGGTCATTTGGGTAGGCAGGTTAGGGGCGGAAAATTGGGTGGTTTAGCAACCGCGCGTTCTCCCTTGGGCATCTTTGGGGATGATTGACAGGTTCTCTGCAAGCTCATGGAGGGAGTTTCTGCCTGAGCAGCTGGGGGGAACCTGTCTTTGGGTCCTGCACCTTTAATTCCCCGATTCGGGTTAGCCGGTGGGACCCCCCTCATGCACAGCATGGCAGAAAAGGTCACAGGTGACGGCCTGGCCCTCACCTGGACCTTGCATCGAGATACGCCCATGAGTTGCCCAGGAATGTTTACTGGCATAACATCATTTCCGCCCCGGAAGTATTTGTTTGACCCTGCAGGTCCAGTTCCGGGTCATAGTTGTTTATGCTAATTCATGCAAAGTATTTGAATAAATTATGCAAATTTATGTTAATAAAAATGACCCAATTTTAAATCCAGCTCTGGTGTCCGTGTCGTTACTCCGTCTCTCCAGCAATATTAATGCAATACCATTTAAAACACAGAGAAAGAAAGACAAACAATATCATAAAAAGAATTACCAAGACAATTTTTTAAAATCGTGCACCAGATCTCCTCACATTTGTTTATTTTTGGAAGAGTTTTGCATGGTTCAATTTTTCTGAGAAGCCATTTTTCTAAATCACATATAAAGACAATGGGAAGATAATAGTGGTGCCCTTAGGGCTTTTCTATTGAAAATATATTCTTATGCAATATTTAAATATCAACACATTTATTACATGTTTGCTATGGAATGGAATAAAATAAAGTAGAGTAGAGTAGAATAGAATAGAATAGAATAGAATAGAATAGAATAGAATAGAATAGAATTCTTTATTGGCCAAGTGTGATTGGACACACAAGGGATTGGTCTGTGGTGCATATGCTTTCAGTGTACATAAAATAAAATATACAGGGATTATTGTAGGGATTGAATGGATTATCAACAATTCCTGTGTATTTTGCCAATATAACTTTATGTCAGAAATTATTTATATGAGAAACCAATTTTTGCCTGCTTAAAAAGGGTAAATGTGACTGTTGTTTCTTTCCTTTCTTCAAGAAGCAAACAATCCAACTCCTATATAATAGAATACACTGACAGAGGTTGATTTGATTAAGGAGTTGTTCATAGGTATACATAATAATGATATGAAATGTCCCAGCAGTCTTTTTCTATTTTTGCCATGTCCTCATGCTAGTGTCTTCGTTTTGTTCCCAGACTGTTTTGATACTAAGGCATACCTTAAAGAAGCAAAAAGCTTCTGTAATTGTACCAAGGGTGGGATCAGCTGTACTTCACATGATATCACAATTAGATAATCCCTATTAGACAAGATTGGAACAACACCTACTGACCACTTTCTGCTGGTGTGACTGTGCTCCATTTACTCATTCACCTGGGAACTTTTCCAAAAGGACATTCTGCTTTGGATAACAGGAATATTGGAATTTTTCATAGTGGCTAAATGCTTGTTTTTGTACACAAATTGTGGGTCTTACCATTATCTACCGCACTTCCCTTATGGAATAAAATATTCTACTTGATACAGATTAGCAGGTAAATTTATTTTTATTATCCATATTTTTATTTATTCTTTTATATGATGAAAAACAAACAAAAAGAGCAAAATGCAAAAATAAAAGTAGATACTTTTTTAAAAAAAAGTTAAGTGAAATACAACAAAGAAAAAAGTACAATGCCCTTTATGATGTTTAATATTGAATATTTATGAAAAATTAATATATTTATAACCACCTAGAGTAACCCTGGGAAGTTGACAGTTGACAGTTTCAAGACCATAACGCCATGTGATGGGGTGAGCTCCCATTACTTGCCCCAGCTACTGCCCACCTAGAAGTTTAAAAGCATGCAAATGTGAGTAGATAAATAAGTACCACTTCAATGGAAAGATAAAAGTGTTCTATGCATCTCAACATTTAGTCATGTTGACTACATGACCATGGAAATATCTTCAGATAATAAGCTAAGAAAGGGAAATGAGCACTACCTCCTAGAGTCAACTTTTACCTTTATCTTTAATTCAACATTACAAAATTATACATATATTTCTAATACATTATATAACTATCATTTTTAATCTATGGAATTTATAAATCAGTCCCATATTGTATTAGATTTCCTCATACAAATTCTATAGGCAATCCGCTCATAGTTAACAACCAGTTCATCAATCCATTGAGTAAAAGGGGCATACTAAAGGGACCAAGCTATCTTTCCTATATGGCACTATCATTCTTTTGGCCATAATAAGGACCCAGATAATCCTTTTACATTGTCCAGTTGTTCAAAATAATATTATAATCTGAAAATTTTAGATTTTGTTGCACAATCACAATTATATAATCCACTGCTTTCTCCTAAAATATGTTACACATAGCACAGTGTAAAAACATCTGTTTTAAAGTAGCCTTAACCTTATTATTTATGTATTTATTTACTTACTTACTTACTTACTTACTTACTTACTTACTTACTTACTTACTTACTTACTTACTTACTTACTTACTTATTCGATTTTTATGCCGCCCTTTTCCTTAGACTCAGGGCGGCTTACAACATGTTAGCAATAGCACTTTTATTATATCTCCAATAAAATGTTGCCCTAACAATTTTTATATGTACTCCTTACAAAAGTATAATGTAATGTACTCCAATACATTTCAAATACTTTTATTGCATATGTATTGTTTAAAGTCCTTTGACACTGGATATTGGTAGAAAATTAAAATGATCTCCCATAGTCTAGGAAATGTAAGCACCTTTAAATCTTTATTCTATTCATTTCTTAGCATCTACACATTACATTGATTTATTAACAAATTTCTATAGAAACTTTTACTACCTTCCCCCCCTGTTTTAAAGATTCTAAAATGTTGTTCTAGTACAGTGTGGTGAACCTTTTCAGCATCGAATGCTTAAATGGGAGCACATGCTCACATGTGAAGGAGCACTGGAAACTTGAAGAGCGGCTCCCCGGGACACACACGGGAGTACTGGAAGCCAGAAGAACAGTTCCCTAGCATACATCTGCACACACTGGAGCCTGAGATTCTAGTTTCCTGAGTATACATGTGTGCCAGTCACCTGGCCTTCCAGTTTCTGACATGCCTGCAAGCATAAATACCAACTGGACAGCGTGCATGTGTACACCAGAAACCAGAAGTTCAGTTTCCCAGTGTGCACACGTGAGCCAGAGAGCTGTTCTTTCAGTTTCCGGCACTTCTGCATGTGTGAAGACCAGCTGGCCACCATGCATATGCATGCTGGAACTGGAAGAGCAATGGGTGATGCCCAGAAAAATGGCTTTACATGCTGCTTCTACCACGTGTGCCATAGGTTCGCCATCATGGTTCTAGTAACCCAAGTCTCTCAGAAGCTGAAAATGCTCCTTTAAAAAACAATGTTAGTAGATGTTGTGATTGTAAATTACATTGTATATAGCATTGGGGTACATTACATTTTTCTCTTAATAAAGAATATGATCAAAGTTCATTCTCATCATCTATCACTTAAACCAAAGCAAATATCCATGTTTCCATCTAATTAATATCATCTTTTCTCCAGTTGTTGAAGTTTATTTATTTATTAGTTTGATTTCTAGGCTGCTCTTCTCCTAGGACTCAGGGTAGTTTACAACATAAATAATACATAAGAAACACATTAGAAATTGGAAACAAATTATGCTAAAATTAAAACTAACCCTAATAAAACATTTTAAAAACCTTATTTCAGCCTGACTCATCCAAACGTTCAATCCATTAATCCAATCTACACTTATAACAGGACTGGAGCTGTACATCCAAGCAAGAGATGATCCCTTGAAGCCCCCATAAAGTCAATTTAGTATAAAAAAGAAGATCTAATCTTTATTTATTAGACATTATAATCCATCATTTTTTATTTTATTATCCAAATGTTTTATGGTAATACAGTGTTGGAAACATGCAGTGTGGATTTATTCAATTAGTTAGTAGTAGTGGATTTATTTATTTATTTATTTATTTATTTATTTATTTATTTATTTATTTATTTATTTATTTATTTATTTATTAATTATTGGATTTGTATGCCGCCCCTCTCCGGAGACTCGGGGCGGCTAACAGCAAAAATAAAGCAATGTACAATAGTAGTCTGATGTTAGAAACAATTAAAAACCCATTAATATAAAAAAACCCAAGCATACATACATACATACCATGCATAGAATTGTAAAGGCCTAGGGGGAAGAGGGTCTCAATTCCCCCATGCCTGACGGCAGAGGTGGGTTTTAAGCAGCTTACGAAAGGCAAGGAGGGTGGGGGCAATTCTAATCTTTGGGGGGAGTTGGTTCCAGAGGGCCGGGGCCGCCACAGAGAAGGCTCTTCCCCTGGGTCCCGCCAAGCGACATTCTTTAGTTGATGGGACCTGGAGAAGATCCACTCTGTGGGACCTAACTGGTCGCTGGGATTCATGCAGCAGAAGGTGGTCCCTGACATATCCAATAGTAGTTAGTATTCTGAACATACATATAATAAAGTATAAATAATTCAAATTAAATTTTAAATTAAAATGTATCATTTTTTAATTTATCATAGCTCCTTTTTCCTCAAAATATTTAAGAAAAATCTTAAATACATATTTTCTTCCTGTCAATGCAAACTTTTATTTTTGAAATATGGCATTATTCTAAAAATTGACCCCAGAGGACAATTATTTGGGGAAGGGGATATTTAATGTTAGCATAGATGGACTCCCCATCTTAAGTAGTCAAATGGGTCGCAGAAATTCTTCTGTATCACAGATCAGTGTAGATGGGATCCACTTTATTCCAGTTGAGATCTTAGTTGGCAGATGTCTTTGGACAACAAGGACATTCCATTGATTTTAATAGAACATTCAATGCAGTGCCTTCAAAGTTCTTCTGCTTTTATTTTGACAAACTGAGAGCAGCTTGAAGGAATTAAGAACAAATGCTTTCAAATTTCCTGCAATCATTCATTAAATGACATCAATAATGTTTCGTGATAAAGCAATTTTCCTATCAATGTTGATTTCTGAATCATCAGGCTGGATTTTTATGGAAAACTGCAAAGCAAGTTAGAAGGACAGGAGATAGCATCAGATATAACAAGAAACCACAAATTCTCAGTTGATTTCAGGCACATGGTTCACAAGTCTATATGGGAATAGACTGTTTCCCATTAAATAAACCATGTTTTAGATTTTATAATGGGAATACTTAATTTTAAATTTAAACTAACGATACATTGTCACAGGTGAAAAAAAAATCACCTCCATTTTAATTTTCAAACAATCATTATGGATGGTACAGTTTAAAAAAATATGATTATTCCAAACTGTTTATTAAAGTTTTCATTTAACATAACTATCAAATAAGACATCACACTCAAGATCAACAACCTCTTTTGCAATTTACACCATCATAATAAAAAGTAATCTTGTTTGTTTTAAATTATTGTTTTGCATTCTTAAGAACATTTCATCTTATATGTGGAACATCTTTTTTCTAAAAAATGTGTAATCAGTTTCATTGCTATGAACTTCCAGTTAATAGCTTTATCGCCAAAGGAAGAATATAAGAACAGAGTTTGTTTTTAATCAAATTTGACTATTGTGGAATCATTCCATAATGCTTAACTTATGGGTGCCATAAATACTTCTAAAAACTCAGAAGACTAAATCTCCGGTCCTACTGACTGACCAAGATTGGATCCTGCAACATTATCCTGGAATATTTGCCTTCCTGCATGAAAAATATTCAGTTGGGTTTAGTTCTTAAAATTATTACTCTGTCATGATAAATGGTTTAAATTTTGTTATTGGATAACCGCTTAGTTTGCTACAACAGACATAGCCTATAATACTATTCAATTAATCAATTCATCTAAAGAGTTGGGCGAAGTGAATCTGCAAAGTTCAGGTTCGTGCCGAACTTTGCAGTGTTCGGCATGCTGAACCCAAACCCGAACTTTTTAAAAAGTTTGGGTTCGGATTCATCCGAACACTGCGAAATGCCGCCGCCCGGGAGGACAGTGGGGAATCCCATCGTGGGATTTCCCACCTCTTTTTGCTTGCAGCACTGCAAGCAAAAGGAGGTGGGAAATCCCATGAAGGGATTCTGGGGGCGGGGCTTTGACATCACGGAGACTACTTCCTGACCGGCCGAAATGGGGAGGAAGGAGTCTCCGTGACATCAAAGCCCCGCCTCTGGAATCCCTTCGTGGTATTTCCCACGTCCTTTTACTTGCAGCACCGCTGCGGCATCCTTTTCTGTAAAAATAAAAGGAAGAAAAAGGAGTTGGGGAATTCCCCACATCCTTCTTTATTTTTACAGAAAAGGATGCCGCAGCGGCTTGCTGCAAGCAAAAGTTCGGGTTCGGGTTCGAATTCGGGGGAGTTCTTCGTTGGGTTCGCCCAACACTATTCATCTATCAATTGAATTTTGATTTTATGCATTTTATTAAAGCTTTATCCTTCCTCCCTTGTGGCTAAAATACCTTAGCAGAGATACTTTACATTATCATGCATTTTAATTTATTAGATTTCTTAATTTTAAGCATTTTAATTTTCTTATAATTTTTTACACCATGTACATAATGCACATAGATTTCTGCCTGCTTTTGTTATGACACCTTTTCTCAATATTTTCTTGTTTTACAAACATGCTTTGGTAGAGTGCACATCAATTTCAGTTATGCACTCTTTTTACATATGCTGAGATTTTATTTGTGACACAAAAAATCAGTTCTATAGATAAATGTATCTCACGGTTGAAATCTGGAAATAGGCATTATGGTGTTGAGGCATGGAGAAAGCTAAAGAATTATGTGTCTATGTAAGAACAAAGAGAATGAGGATATGGTTGTATCAGATTCCATCAGCATTTCCTGTCTCATCCTTTAAATAGAGGGATGTTTACCTCATGTTATCAGGCGATTAGCTTTTGCTGCTGTTCTTGCACTACTTATGGGAAAGGGTGAAGAGGTTATGTTTTGAGATATCCCTCAAAGATGTTGGGTAATGGAGAAAAAATAATATTTTTTTAAATTCACAGAAATAAATAAATGATAAATGTCTATCAATTAAAAATATGAAAGAACGTGAGAAAAAGAACATGGGGTGAAAAATAATATTAGAAAAGGTATAACTAAGCAGAATGTTTTTCTTTAATTTTGTGACAACTCCAACATCAGAGCTTTTAACCAATCAAACAATGTTGGTGGTAGTCTGAGATAGTGAAATAAAATTAAAAGTAGCATTTTTAATTTATGGTAATTTTCTCGAGCATTTCTTCCATTAATATTTTTGTAATTGAAAACAATGGAATTGATCTATACCGTCTCCAGAGTTGACATAAATAAGCACCTGGTTTTAAGATATGCATGGACACAAGAAATGGTTATGCAGCATCTGTTTGCATGTCCTTGGCCCTTCCTAGTATCCATCATTCATCTACTCTCCAAAGTCAAAGTCGCAATAAACTCAACAACTCTACTATAGAAGGTTCTATGATAACAATGATAGATAGATTGAAAAATGTCCTTGGGTGGCGGTGTTGGGAGTTCAACCATAAACAATCTATTGTTCAACTTCCACCCACTCAAGGAGATTCATTTTCTTTATGCTCAGAGGAGATCCCTTTCCACAAAACAAAAACAAAAACAAAACATACTTCCAGGGCTCAGAGTACTACAGTTGCAATGATAGACCTTTTAACTTAGACTGTTAAAAGACTAGGATTTTTTAAAATGTCTGTCTTGTTTATCTAGTTGTTGTTGTTAGTTGTAAAGTTGTGTCTGACCCATCATGACCCCATGGACAACATTCCTCCAGGTCTTCCTGTCCTCTACTATCCCCCTGAGTCATTTAAGCTCACACTCACATCTCTTTAATTAAGAACTTGCCACAATTTGTTGTGATCCACATAATCAAAAGCTTTAAAATAGTCAATGGAGCAGAAGTAGATGTTTTTCTGGAAGTTCCTTGCTTTCTCCATGATCCAAGGTACAGGTGTTCCTCTGTTTCTTGAAAATCCTGCCTGTACTTCTGATAGTTCTCGATCCACATGCTGCTGGAGCCTAATTTGTAGGATTTTGAGTATAACTTTGCTACCATGTGAAATGAGTGCAATGGTGCAGAAATTTGAACATTATTTGGCATTAGAATGTAATCTGACCTTTTTCAGTCCTCTGGCCACTGTTGTGTACTGCATCGTCTTTTAAGATTTTGAATAGCTCAACTTGAATACTGTCACCTCCACTAAGCTTTGTTGTTGCTCAGACTTCATAAGGCTCATTTCACATTCCTGGAAGGTCTGTGATCATCCCATTGTGGTTATCGTGGATGTTAAGCTTGTTCTTGAATAGTTATCATGTATACGGTAACTTTGCCACCTCTTCTTAATCTCTTCTGCCTCTATTAGGTCCCTGCCATTTTGGTCCTTTATCATGCCCATCTTTGCATGAAATGTTCCCTTCATATCTCCAATTTTCTTGGAGAGATCTGTGGTCCTCCATATTCTAATGTTTTCTACTATTTATTTGCACTTTTGCATTATTATCTCTTATCCAGCCATTCTCTGGAATTCTGCATTCATTTGAGTGTACTTTTCTCTTTCTCCCTAGCCTTTCATTTTTCTTCTTTCCTCACCTATTTGCAAAGCTTCTTCAGACAGACATTTTGCTATTTTACATTTCTTTTTCTTTGGGATGGTTTTAGTTGCTGCCCCTTATATAATGTTGTGAATCTCCATCCATAGTTCTTCAGGCACTTCGTCTATCAGATTTAATTCCTTAAATCTATTTGTCACCTCAGCATGAGGGATATGTTAATAAATTAATGACCTAATGCTTTTCCCTACTTTCTTCAATTTAAGCCTAAATTTTGCAATGAGAAGCTCATGATCTGATCAGGGTACTAACCAGATAAACCCAGAAAAGTTAGGAGACATAGTGATCAATGCTTGGCTTGGAAAATGCTTGGCTTGGATAAGGGGTTGTGGTTAGGGCCCAAAGTCATATTTTTTTATTAAAACCATACTTGAGGGATGAGCTACCATGACCTAAAGGCATTATACTGATTAGTTGGGATGAAGCTAGCTGTTGACAGAACAAATGTATGTTTGGCAATTCCTTTCTTCTCTGCACTCTTTCTAAAGTCTCAAAATCCTTTTTACATTGTGGTGACCAAAACTGAATGCAGTATTCCAACGGTGGCCTTACCAAAGCATTATATAGTGATATTAACACTTCACATGATCTTGATTTTCTCCCTCTGTTAATGCAGCCTAGAACTTTGTTGGCTTTTTTGGCAGCTGCTGCACACTGCCAGCTTATATTTAAATGGTTGACACTAGGACTCCAAGATCCCTCTCACAGTTACTACTGCTGAGCAAGGTACCATATATACCATACCTGTATATTTTGTTTTACTTGTCTAAATGTAGAACCTTACATTTTTCACCATTGAATTTCATTTCATTAGGAAGTGGCCCAATGTTCAAATCTGTCAAGATCCTTCTGTATCTCGGGTCTATCTTCTGGAGAGTTTGCTATTCCTGCCAGTTTGGTGCCATCTGCAAATTTGATGAGTTTCCCATCTATCCCTTTGTCCAATTCATTGATGAAGATATTGAAGAGTACTGGACCTAAAACAGAGCCTTGGAGTACTCCACTGCATACTTCCTTACATGTAGATGCAGTTCAGTTGAGCACTATGCATTGAGTGCCATTGGTTAGCCAGTTTTGAATCCATCTGGTGTGTTGCTGTCTAATGCACATTTTTCAACTTTATCTAATAGTAGGTTATGGTCTACTTTTTCAAATGCCTTAATGAAGTCCAAGTAAATTAAAATTGACAATATTCGTCTGGTCCACTAATTTTTTCACTTTCTCAAAGAATGCAATGTGAATGCAATTTATAAAGTGTGTTATTTTTCTTATAGTTGTTGCCTCATTTGTAAGATTTTTCATTTTGGAAATTGTCTTAAATGTGTTTGTTTCTCATTCAAAATCCCAGGTGTGTGTCAATTTAAAAGTGAGGCTATGACTTTTGCTGCATAAAGAACTTGCAATATCTTACTTTGAAAACTTCTTGTCCCAGCCGGTCATTTCTATGGACAATTTAAAATGTAGTTCTGATTAACACAAAATAACCAACATTGTTATAAAATTAAATTGGCAGTTTTCATTGTATATACTTGGATAGATCAATCATAGGTCTCTTAATTTCCCTGGATACTGATTTGTTTTGTCTTTTTTTACATTTATTCAGAGATTGGAAGAAAATACCCGGGCATAAAATCAATATAACATTATCTATATTTAGCACATTTCACATACTATTGCACAGTTTATATTCCAGACTGTATATATCTATGCATACTTACATGGTTGACCTCAGCCAACCATGGCACTTTAATGAACATTCAGTATTTTCAACATCTGGAACTGGTCGGCCATTTGAATTAAATATGGTACTGGAGGATGGGAGTTTTGGATATCTGACAACATTTCTGTTGATGCAGAAATTTCACCCCCTCAAAGCTATTGGACTAAATGACACTTAAGTTCTCTTGTGCTGCCAGAAGAATTTTTTTTCGCTGGTGGATGGGAGTGATGGTTGGAAATGAAATGACAGAATAGGCCTAGCAAATGAGTCAATTCAGCTGAACAATCCAAACAGTATTTTCTTTCATCCTCCCATCAATTTGTAATTACTTGCTTCTCTAATCCCAATAATAAGGGATTTGAGAAAACCTCTGGGACTGTTTGTCTTCGCATACAACAAATCATCCTGCATGAAACAATCATTGATCTCTGATATTACTGAAAATAGGCTTGGTCCAACTTGCCAGGAAAAAGCAACTGTTTTGAGACTGAGGCCACCATCCTTTATAACTGTGTTATCTGAAACCCTTTAATTGGAAATTCTGGGATATAAAAAAAGGCTGCATATTCTATATCCAGTTTCATAGGAGTAAGCTTCCTCAAACTCAGTAAGATTAACTTCTGAATAGACATGTGTAGGATTGCACAATTAATCATGTATGCATTATGCCACAAAGCCTAACCTTTAATAACTAAAGTATGGGAATAAATGTTTGCAAGTTAATTCAACTTCTTTCTATATCTGAACTGGGTTCATTTTGGTCTTAGGTTACTATAGATGGCAATTTAAACAAATTTAGAGCCAATTTAACAACTATTCAAAAATGAGGTTGTATCATCTTTCTCATAAGATTTTAAGATGAGGAAGATTTTGAGTAGGGGGCATATTTTGAGATTTATTTAGTACAGAAACTAACTAAACATAGTTGCCATAATAATGTTAATAGGTTTATGTGGGTGGTAATCAAAAAAGGGTTGGGGTACAAGCAACAAGATGTTTTGATAAACTAGGAGGTAAACTACTTTAACAGGCTCTTTATATATAACTTTATATATGACTAGGATTAGAACTTGCGACAGAAAAAACAGAACTTGCAACAGAAAGATAGATAGATAGATAGATAGATAGATAGACAGACACTGCTCAAAAAAATAAAGGGAACACTTAAACAACACAATATAACCTCAAGTAAATCAAGCTTCTGTGAAATCAACTGTCCACTTAGGAAGCAACACTGATTGACAATCAATTTCACATGCTGTTGTGCACATTCAACTTTGTACAAAACAAAGCATTCAGTGAGAATATTTCATTCATTCAGATCTAGGATGTGTTATTTGAGTGTTCTCTTTATTTTTTTGAGCAAAAAAATTTGAACAACATCTTTTGCTGGAGAGACGGAGTAACGACACGGACACCAGAGCTGGATTTAAAATTGGGTCATTTTTATTAACATAAATTTGCATAATTTATTCAAATACTCTGCATAAATTAGCATAAACAATTATGACCCGGAACTGGACCTGCAGGGTCAAACAAATACTTCCGGGGCGGAAATGACGTTAAGCCAGTAAACATTCCTGGGCAACTCATGGGCGTATCTCGATGCAAGGTCCAGGTGAGGGCCAGGCCGTCACCTGTGACCTTTTCTGCCATGCTGTGCATGAGGGGGGTCCCACCGGCTAACCCGAATCGGGGAATTAAAGGTGCAGGACCCAAAGACAGGTTCCCCCCAGCTGCTCAGGCAGAAACTCCCTCCATGAGCTTGCAGAGAACCTGTCAATCATCCCCAAAGATGCCCAAGGGAGAACGCGCGGTTGCTAAACCACCCAATTTTCCGCCCCTAACCTGCCTACCCAAATGACCAAAGGTAAGCCAATTAACCTAATTAATGCAAGCACCCCCTAACCGCACAGCCATCACCCCAGTGTGGAATGGGCGAAAAAACAGCTCAGCTAAGAGGCAGAACTGCAAAAAATTCCCATTCGGCCCCCTAAGGGCGACCCCTAAGCACACTGCAAAATAGTGGAGGGCGGGCGGGTGTCTGCTCAGGAGCTTGGTCCGGGCGAAAAGGAAGAGCCCCGGGCCTGCTCGCCCTTATATAGGGCAAGCAGGCCCCGCCCGGACCAATCAGGGGCCTGGCCAATCAGGCCCCGATCTCCCGAGCGAAGTCTCGCATCGCGAGACTTCGCCCGGGATTCAAAATGGCGGCCGCCATGAGGGACCGTGTCTCCCGGTCCCTCCAGCAAAGCCTGCCTGCCGGGTAAGTCCGGCGCTGCCCTTGCTGGAGAGACGGAGTAACGACACGGACACCAGAGCTGGATTTAAAATTGGGTCATTTTTATTAACATAAATTTGCATAATTTATTCAAATACTCTGCATAAATTAGCATAAACAATTATGACCCGGAACTGGACCTGCAGGGTCAAACAAATACTTCCGGGGCGGAAATGACGTTAAGCCAGTAAACATTCCTGGGCAACTCATGGGCGTATCTCGATGCAAGGTCCAGGTGAGGGCCAGGCCGTCACCTGTGACCTTTTCTGCCATGCTGTGCATGAGGGGGGTCCCACCGGCTAACCCGAATCGGGGAATTAAAGGTGCAGGACCCAAAGACAGGTTCCCCCCAGCTGCTCAGGCAGAAACTCCCTCCATGAGCTTGCAGAGAACCTGTCAATCATCCCCAAAGATGCCCAAGGGAGAACGCGCGGTTGCTAAACCACCCAATTTTCCGCCCCTAACCTGCCACAGGAGCGGGGGTCAGATCTCTATCTTGGCCCCCCGACTCCCCCCTCTAGCTGCGCCAGCTCACGCAGAGACCGCTGCAGGTCCTGTAAGAAGATGGCGTTCCCCTGGTCAGACAGGTGAACGCCATCATCACGGTAGAGCCATGGCTGGTCTATTGATATAAGGGGATGAGGTATTACTACTCCACCCAACTCTCTAACTGTTTTACCCATAGCCCTATTCACCCGTCACCTAGCCCGGTGAATGGCCCTAAGGGAAGAGGCATCCCTCCACACAATCCTAGGTAAAATTTCTGACCACACCACTTGCGTGGTGGGCCATACCTCACGAAGCCTTCACAGGACTTCGCGTGCCTGGATGATCAGTGCCAGGCCTCCCAGTATGCACAGGTCATTGCCACCTAAGTGCAATACCAGCCACCTGGGTGCGGCCACAGGACACTGCCCACCCAAACCCACTTAGGAACGACTCCAGGAGCCACCCCCCATATTGCCGGGCGCAGCCACCAACTGCTGACCGCCCAGCCACACCGGTAGGAGACCCTCCCACCGCATACCTCTCCGGCCCATCCAGACAACCCTGACCCACCGCCCCAGGGACGGCTGGGTCCGACAGCGCTCCTGGCCGCCAGGCGGCCGGCCCAGCAAATCATGCTGTGGCCACGCAGCAGCGCCGTCGTTGTCCGTCAGCCTGGGGACCTGCAAGAGGAAACACACGCAGAGAGGTCACCTAGCCTAAGCCCTGCCTAGGATCCTCAGCGGGCCTAACATAACCCAAATATGCCGCTGACCGCCAGCGGCCGATCACCCGAATCCAGTGGGCCGGGAAACCAGAAAGTGCCGTGCTAGTGGCGGCGCCGATACGGAACGAACGCGTTCCATAACCGGCGGGATCCGTGCCCACCCGGGCCATAGCCCTGGGTACTAACGCACAAAAGTATAAACGGGTCAGAAGGGGTACCGTCCCAATGCCTAGACGGGTACCCCAGACCTGATCCCGCAGAAAACACCAAAGCTGTAGGGCGGCCACCGAACACACTGATTGGTCGGCGGCCGCACTAAGGTAGATGGTAACCCCTCTGCGTAGCTGATCTGACTTAGACCGCCTTACCACAAGGGACCCCCCCCTTGTCTAACGGCCAGATCAGCGTGCTGGAAGGCACGGAGCGAATTGCCAGCCTGATGATGAGGCCAGGCCTCGCTGACCCCAAGGGCCCCAAGCATGACACCAGTCGCTGCACCAAAAAGACGGGCCTCTTACAATGAGGAACACAGACTGCCAAAAACCACGTTGATTAAAGACAGCTGCTCCACCGTCAGAGCCTGACGAGTGTCACCAGGGGCCCCCGCTCGCTCCCTATACAGCCCTCCAGCACCTGCCGGATGCAAATTCACCCGAAAGAAGCAGCAAACCCCCCCGCCTTGGACAGAAAGGCGAGGCCGGCTAACCAGGACCGGATCGTCCCAACTGACAGGCCACGCTGCCCAAGCTGGACGCAGAACCCGGCCAGGCGCTATACAGGGACGGGCCAGCTAAGCTGGTAACCCCTGCCCTGCCTGAAATCCCCAAACTCCTTACCCGCACGCTGGTATGCCCCAAGGGTGCCGGGCGTTACAGACAAGGGGATTGCCCGGGATGCCGCGACTCTCCACCACTCTGGATCCCTCCCAGACTCCAGAGGTGGCTGGGGAACGCTTCTGGCAGTTCTCGGGCCCACGGGGCCAGGGTCCGAAACCTGGACAACTGACCACGGGACAAGGCATCAGCAACCCCGTTCTCTAACCCGGGGACATGCTTAGCCAAAAACAATGCGTTTAGAGACAAGGACCTGTGCACAAAATGGCGGACAAGCCGCATGACCCTGTCGCTCTTCGAGGACAGGGCATTCACCACATGGACAACCGCTAGGTTGTCACACCAGAAGTGCACGGTCTTGTCCCTAAACTGCTCCCCCCAAAGCTCTAAGGCCACTATTAAGGGGAAGAGCTCCAAGAACGTTAGGTCCTTAACCAACGAAGAGGCACTCCATTCCGGAGGCCATGCCGACCAGCACCACTGGTCACCTAACACTACCCCGAAACCACAAGTCCCCGCGGCGTCAGAGCAGAGCTGCAACTCAGCTTCCAACAGAAGCTCGTGCCTCCAGAAAGACAACCCGTTAAATCTATCCAAAAAATCCCGCCACACGCCGAGGTCAGCCCTGACCCCGGCGCAAAGGCAGGTACGATGATGGGGCAAACGGAGCCCCTTCATCGCATCATACAACCTCCTGGAAAAAGCCCTTCCAGGAACAACTACCCGACAGGCAAAATTAAGAATGCCTGCCAGTTCCTGAAGCTGCCGTAGGGTCACCTTCCGGCAGCCCAGGACCTCATCGAGCTTCCGCTTGATCTTTACCAACTTCTCTAGGGGCAATCTGGAAGATTGCTCCTCTGAGTCCAATTCAATACCCAGAAAGGTAATCCTGGTGGCGGGGCCTTCGGTCTTCTCAGAGGCCAAAGGCACCCCTAATCGAGCACAAAGGGCTTCGAAGTCCCGCATCAAAGCAAAACATTGCTCCGAATGCGCAGGCCCCGCCAAAAGGAAATCGTCAAGGTAGTGAACGACCGTACCCAGGCCACTTTGCCTCCTGAGCGCCCACTCCAAGAAGGTGCTAAAACTCTCGAAAAGAGAGCACGAGACAGAGCACCCCATGGGCAAAGCTCTGTCCACGTAATAGCCCCCCTCGAAATGGAAGCCCAACAGCCCAAAGTCATCCGGGTGTATGGGGAGGAGCCGGAATGCCGACTTAATGTCGCATTTACCCATAAGGGCTCCCACCCCACACTTCCTAACCATAGTCACGGCTGCATCAAAGGATGCATACCGGACTGAACACAACTCGTCAGGAATGAAATCATTCACTGACTCCCCTTTTGGAAAAGACAAATGGTGAATCAACCTAAATTCACCACTCGCCTTTTTGGGGACCACACCTAAGGGAGACACACGAAGATTCGGGAAGGGCGGCTCCGCAAAGGGCCCCAGGACCCTGCCTTCGGCAACCTCCTTCCCAATCTTCTCCCTAACAATGTCTTCATGACCAACAACCGACCTAAGGTTGTCAGACATGAAGGCCTTCCTAACACCCTGATAAGGGATCCTAAATCCCCCTGCGAAACCTAGCAAGAGAGCGGCCGCTCTCGAGCGAGGGTGGTAGTCGCCCAACCAACCCTCGAGCACCCCTAAATTAATTGGGCTGGGCCCCTTTTCCCCCAGCAGGTGGGGGAGGCTTTGGGGGACCCGAGCCTTTCTTTTCAATCCCCTTCTTGGGGCGGGGGCACACGGCTGCGGAATGGTTTCCCCCACAACTTCCGCAGGCGTGACGAAACCTGCAAATGGGGCGAAAACACGCCCCCTTTGCAGCGAACTCGTGACACACCAAAGAGGCCCCTTTTCCAACGGCACCCGCCACGGCCTTGGCCGGCGCGGGCGTCGCGGGCTCCTCTTCCATAAAGTAACCGCTATCGGTCCTATCGCAGCCCTCCTTCCCTGACATATGCGTGGCCTGGAACCACAGGTCCGGAACCACCATATCCCAAGGCAAGTAGGGGTCATGGGCAATACGCATACGGAAGCCCTTGTCGTAGTGCCTCCATATGGTCCCCCCATACTCGAAATGGGCCCTCGCTATTAGGTCGATGTACTTCAGCAAGGCACCGGCCCTCCCCGGTTGCCTCTGAATGACCACCGACGCAAAGGTCAGAAATGCATACAGCCACGAGCTGAAGCATTTCGTGACCTTTGTCTTTTTCACTTTCTCCCCAGGGACAACTTCCTTATCTTGCTTAGGGACCTCCCTGTTCAAGATGGAGAACAAATCAACGTACTCCCCCCGCCAGATTGCCTCCTTAACTGACGGGTGCAGATGGTACCCTAAAGGTGTGGCGGGCAACCCACAAGGGATGGCCCCAGGCTTGATGCTGGCGAACGGGTCCCACACCGTGGTGGCCCCCGAGCCCAGCACCCCAAGCCCCGGTGGATACATGAATGGGACCGGTGGCATAATGGCCGGTGGAGGAGGAATCCAACCCCCCACCCCCGCCCCAGGTGGGACTGGCACCCCCAGCGCCCCCACTGGCGGAGCTGGCGGGGACCAAACCTGACTACAGGCGCCTGCTGCCGCCCCCGTAAAGCTGTTGCCACCCCCCAAAGCTGGCGGGATGAACCCGGGACCCTGTATGGGCAGGAGCGGGGATGTGCCTGTATGTGGTGCAACCTCACCTGCCCCGTAAGGGGTAGAAGACAACCACGGTGGGCCCATCCTGGTTGGGCCCTGGAACGATGGCCATTGCCCCGGCTGGGCCATCTGTCCAGCGTGGCCCGGCTGACCGATGCTGCCCGCCTGTCCGGTGCCCGCCATCTGTCCTTCGTGGGCCACTTGCCCTGCCGGGGCCGACTCCTCTTCGGGGTCTGCGCCCCATGCTGCGGTGGCAGCCGAGGAAAGCCCCTCCGGGCCTGCCCCCGACCGCCACCTCTCTAACTCATCGAGCCGCTCCAGTACCCTGGCCCAGGAGAGAGAAGGGGACACCGCGGGTTGAGGGACTGTGGGTGTAAACCCAACCACCCCCCCACCGGGATCCCCTCCGGGGGCCCCTCTGCCGCCGCCCGAGCCCGGGCAGACGGCCTGGCAGCCCTCCTAGGCCGCACCACAGGTTGGGCCGGGAGGGCCTTAGCTGGCCGCTTCTTAGGGGCCATTACAGAAAAATTAAATCTATTTTGCACAAAAGGGGTAAAGCAGAGAAAAGCCACCAACGAACCCTGCCCTGCGTTGGCAAAGGCCTGCCTGGAGCCGCAGGCCTCCGCAGAAAAACCCCTACAGGAGGCTAATCCCACCTCCCCTCGGGCAACAAGGCCCGACACTAGGCCTTTATCCCAGGCCTCGAACCACCCCGGAAACACCGCAAGCCCGCGGGGCCTCCCAGAAGGCAGCACCACCCACCACCCCCAAAGGGCAATGAGGCTCCAAACCGGAGCGGAGTCCAGCCGATGCTGGCTCCGCTATCACTGAAAAGGCTCTTCGCTTGACAAAAGGCCACAAAATGGCGCCTCACACGAGGTCGCCACCTAAAATGGCCACCGGAGCAGACGAACGAACGTCTGCTCAGGAGCTTGGTCCGGGCGAAAAGGAAGAGCCCCGGGCCTGCTCGCCCTTATATAGGGCAAGCAGGCCCCGCCCGGACCAATCAGGGGCCTGGCCAATCAGGCCCCGATCTCCCGAGCGAAGTCTCGCATCGCGAGACTTCGCCCGGGATTCAAAATGGCGGCCGCCATGAGGGACCGTGTCTCCCGGTCCCTCCAGCAAAGCCTGCCTGCCGGGTAAGTCCGGCGCTGCCCTTGCGTGAGAAAACTATGGAATAACAGTTAGTATAGTTCAGCAACAATTTATTTTTGTTTCACTTATTTATAATTTTGATTTCTAAGGCTCACAACTCAAAACAAACACTGGATAGTATATAATGACAACAACTAAAATAGCTTAAAAAAACAGACCAAAAGTTTTCATCAAGGGGAAATAGATATCACAACCAAAATAAACATTGCACATCAAATCAGCCCATCACCAATCTATCTAAGAGTCTGGAGTAAGTTCACAATGTAAAATTCCTCTCAGTAATGAATTTAAAAAGAAGCTTTATCAAAACAAATAATATTTTAATCTTGCCTTGCCCTCTTATTTATATTACAGAAATAATAGCCAACTTTTAGAGAAATTTTGTAAGAATTATCTAACACATGGTTGAAAAAGTTAAAATGTTTCCAACTACGTGTTAGCCATTGCCGCCGGCGACTCACTGCTGGCGAGGGCTGCGGCGTGGGTCGGGGAAGGAGGCCGCCATGTTGGGGCGGAGCCTGCGGCCCCCACGTCATCCCCGGGGGCTGCAGTGCGTCGTTTGGGTGCGTGGTCACCCAGTGAACCGGGCAGGAGGGAGGCAGCCCTATAAAAGGGGCTGCCTCGTGGCGTAGTGCCTCTTGCCCGCCGGCGCTGGACATCTCTTGCTCCCCCCCGATCACGCCGCAGGACGGAACGGCGAGGGGGGACCAGCGCGCTTTTCTCCCCGACGGGAGGACTGAGGTGGACGGTTTGTGAAGCCCCCGGGATCGATGGCGATCGCCGGGGGCGGCCCTGGTCTACGGGGGTGGGGGTGCGGCGGCGCCCAGCGCCCGTGCACGGGCCATTCGTGGCGACGTCGCTTCTCCTTTGTTCGTTGCCGGCAGCGCGCAGGACGGCGCCGGCCGGAAAATTGCAGGATTCGCCGGCGGCTTGCTTGGGAAAGGGAGGAGGGGGTCAGATGGCTGCTGTGCCGGCGCCCCTCCTCCCCCCACCCCCGTGGCATCGTGTAAATGGCGGCAGGGCGCGCGGGGCGTCGACGGCTTGCCGGCCGGGTTTGCCCGGCCAGTGTGCCGCCGGGTGGTTGCTCTGACACCAGAGCATGGGAACATTGTCTCCAAAGGCTCCTTCATTTATGAAGGGAATGAAATGAATTTGTTGATCTTCTCTAGCATAAAGCTAGAAACTTATGGAGAGCTAGAGTTAAACTGTGACCTGGTAGGAATTAAGAGATCTGGTATTGTGTTCCAAAACGGAAGACCCAAAACTGTAGTTATAAAGTCCATAGTTTAATTTCAGATCATAGATGTATATGGAAGGGTAGCTAATAACTTCCAAAACCAGAGCCATACTAATCTGAATCTTAATTCTGACTATAGGTGGCAAAAGCAATATGATTGCAAGATGATACATATTTATGGAGAGATGATTTAATTAAGTTAACATAAAGCATGCAAATATAGCTTGTCACACAAACCACAAGCAATGGCCATTCGTTCCATAATTAAACTGCCATAAACATGAGATGTAAACTTAGAGCTATACTTCCCTTATCTTACTATAGTTTGTAGAAGTTTGATCTATTTTTTATTTTATTTTATTTATTTATTTATTTATTTATTTGTCAAACATGTATAAGATAGTAGTTTGTATAAATATAACAAGTAATGATAAAATAAAGGACAATAGGACAGTGCTAGTAGGCCCGATAGTGCGCTTATGTATGCCCCTTACAGACATTTTAGAAACAGGGAGAGGTCAACTATAGACAATCTAAGGTTAAAGTTTTTGGGTTTTGGGGAAGAAACCCCAGAGTCAGGTAGTGCATTTCAGGCATCGATCACTCTACTGCTGCAGTCGTATTTTCTGCAGTTGAGTTTAGAGCAGTTTACATTTAGTTTGACTCTATTCCATGCTCGTGTATTGCTGTGGTTGAAGGTGATTCCAAAGCCATTCATCTGAATTAAGCTGTTTCTGGATATATCTTTAGCGTAAAGCCTTTCACCAGTGATCTGGCACTATCACTATTCTCATTGGCATAAAGGCTGTACTAATACATCTATTTTATTTCTTTATTATTAACAAGAATTGGGCATAACCCAACAATCAAGTGCTGACCATACATGAGCAGGGATTGATTCTGTCCTGGATTCTATCCAATAACCTGACTCATTTGGTGCAAAGAATTCAGTGAGATCATTTGTCCCAATTTTCTCCCTTGGGAAACTTTCTTCAGACCGGATTCAAAGTTCTGTACATCCATGATAACATTAGAGGATTTTCTTGGAATCAGTCTTGCTCGCTCAACTAAGATCAGCAATAGGCCATTCCAGACCTTCAGGGATCAAGTGGTCCACTGGTCTACCACAGAACAACCATTGTGCCTCTGATAGTTTTCATCCTTCAAGTATTTATGAACTATACATGCTGGTTAGGAATGCTGTAATACAGCAACATCTGGAAATAACAAAAATATGGATAGGTCCTACATCCCTTTCCTATTTTATAAAATTCCTCTCCAACTTGAAATTAAAAAAAAAAATGATTACTGCCTAAATCCATTCTGAAATGGTCACTTTTCCCATATGAATTACCACATAGGTTCTATTGTTGAGAAATGCATTGTAATATTGCTTGGTTTTCTAGCAACGACGATTAAAAGTAGAAGTAGTCGGTGCATAGGTTCATGGGGACACAATCTGAAGTTAGTTGGGGGAAAGATCAAAGGCAACATGAGAAAGTATTATTTTACTGAAAGAGTAGTAGATCCTTGGAACAAACTTCCAGCAGACGTGGTTGGTAAATCCACAGTAACCGAATTTAAATATGCCTGGGATAAACATATATCCATTGTAAGATAAAATACAGGAAATAGTAAACGGGCAGACTAGATGGACCATGGGGTCTTTTTCTGCCGTCAGTCTTCTATGTTTCTATGTTTCTATAAGCTGTACTTAAATTCTTAACTATTAAAGAATTAGCAGATAAACTAAATTTCTAAGCCAATCAGTGGTCTTGTGACAATTGAATGAAGTTCTAATATAAGATTTATTCCATCTTTCTGCTGCTGCTACAGAGAAGACTTCTTAGAACATAACTCGGATTACAGTTCAAAAAATGGACAGAACTGTACTCCAACAGAACCATGAAGCATGATATTGGGAAACACTGGAGAAGATTAATTTAAGCAGAAGTGACTCAGAACTCAAGGCATGAAATCCATGACTTACAACCGTTCATTTAATGCCTGTTTGAAGTTACAATGATGCTTAAAAAGTGGTGTATGGATGGTCCCCACACTTAAATCCATTGCAGAGTACACCGTGATCATTTGATCAAATTTTGAGTCCTTGGCAACGACAAAACATTTATGATGGTTGCCGCATCCTGGGGTCAAGTGATCACCATTTATGACCTACCCTTGACATTCTAACTAACAAAGTAAAGGTAGACAGCCAGATTCACTTAAGAACTCTGGCCAAAAGAAGTTGTAAAATCAAATAAAACTCACTTAGCAGCAGAAGATCCAGCCTCAATTGTAGTCAGCTATATCGAAGTGGGGGTGTTAGGAGGTTAACATTAATACTATGGTTATAATGATTAAGTTAGGTTGGTCTAGCTAATTCATGCGCTAACGGTAAAGGAGGCATTTTCAGGGGCCTTTGCTTCCCTGCATAAAATTCTCGCTACTATTCTATTCCCTGGGGGAACGAGCAGGGCCACGGGGCTTATTGGCTCGTCTCCCAGACAATTTAAGGCTGAAGAAGAGTGTGGTGACTGCCTGAGAGGAATACAGGAACATGGGGCTGCGACGGTGGCACAGCTGGTGCAGCGGCAGGGAAGCGAGACAGCAACAGAAGGCCCGGTTTGTTAGCAGGGAGTATGTGCGCATGGGCAGGTGGTTGGCAGCCACATGGCTTGGGCGGGGGCACAGGGTACCCAGAATGGTGGGCGGCGCCATCGCTCAAGCAAAGGAGTGCAGGTGGGGGACCACACGGTTACACACCCTCGTGTATGGGCAACAAAGGGGGGCTTAGCTCTCCTAACAAAAGACCCGGTGGCTAACTATTTGAGGACACGGGGAATGATCAAGGGATGGTCCTGGGAAAGGACGCAGATGGGGGAGAAATTAGTAAGCCGCTATACATTACCCAGTTTCAGGGGCAGCGGCATTGGGGGAGACCCAGCTTCTCGCCCAGCGAGGCAAGGCCGTTTCACTCGACAGCCAAATCTATGGCCTTTGAGACATGGAGGTATGCCAGGTGCTGCCCTGGTCGCACAGCAGTGGATCATGTACGGTTCCCTGGGCCAGGAAATCGATGTTAAATTGGGGGCTGTGGCAACCGCGTTGGTTGTGCTCGGAGTCTCCAGTAACGCAGATGGTGGATTGATCACCGGCCAGGCGTATCTAACAGGACAGAGGCCTGGGTGTGAGGGACCCAGTCCAGGTACAGCGAGGAAGCCAGGGAATGGTTCCCTTTGTACCATGAGACAGGCCTCCACTGAGCAAATAGCGGTTGGGGGCCGTTACAGGAGCATTGGCAGGATATCGGGTGGTATTCCCTCAGCAGTACTGATTGCGGTTTTCAGCAAGTTCTCCGCACAGTAATGAATACGGTGGCGGATCAAAGTCAGTGGGTTTTCGTGGCGTTGATTCAAGCACCTGAGTACAAGCGTTTTTGTTTTGTTTTTTGGGAGCGGGTGGATAACACTGTCTTGTTATTCTTATCGTTTCTCTAGGTCCTGGCCCTGCTCCACCGTGTTACGCGCTAAGTGCGAAGGAGCCGCCCTTTCCTTTGCCCACAGTAGCAAACTGCGGCCACTGCGTGGCATGTCGGCTGGATGTACAGCTGCAACATTATCTTCAGGAATGTGGAGGTTGCTGAGTCACTGGGGCTTCAGTGGAAGGGGCTTGAGCTCGGAGGTCTCCGTTGAGACGGGCCTCTCCCGTTTGGAAAGTTGGGAGCTATGAGGGGCCGGACCCAGATTGTTTGGTGTTGCACACTGGTGGCAACCACCTGTTGCTGGTGAATTGGGAAAGGTGGCCTGACACACGCGTGTGTACCATATATTGCCACGGAGGTGCTGGAGGTATGCCAAGAGCCCAAGGCGGTGGAGGATGCTAGGTAGAGAGTTAACAGGGCAGCGAAGGAATGGGTACTCCAGACGGGGGGGTGGAGTGTTATGTCACCCCAACATCAGAGCATCCCAGCTAGCTTTATTCAGAAGGGACAGGGTACATTTGACAGACGAGGGGAATGACAAATTCATAACGGACCTGCAGAGGTGCCTGCACATTCATGTGCAGGGGGGGGAGCAGGGGGAATAAATTTATAATTTCACCCCCTGCTGTGGCCGAAAGGGGGCGGAAATGGGCGTAAGCAGCAACTGTGTGATCTCCTTTAGGGGCACCTCTACTGAGGTGAGGGGCGATCTCCTTCTCGGATTACAGGGCTCGACCGGCTTGGGTTCGGGGAGGGGGTCGCTCCTGTGGCTCGCTGCCTGTGGCGTATCAGAGACCAGTGGCGAGCCATCCCACATGCCGTGGGGGCGTGGCATTGGGCAGGGGGCAGGTGTAATTTTACCTGACCCTGCACCCGGGCAAGGAGCTTTCGCCCTAGAGTTGCTCAATTGAGTTTGTTGGAAAGTTAACTCCGCCCCCATTTGATTTATGCACCTTTGCAGGTCACGTGGTTTAATTGGCTAAATAGTTAATTTGAATTTGTTTAATAAAAGTGACCCTATTTATACCCACACCTTTGTGTCCGACTGTTACTCCGCCTGCGCCGCAATATCGAATCCCACTAAACTAGAGAAGAAAACTTTTTAAAGAGGATATCTTTTTTGTTCTATTTTGAACAGCATTTTTATAAACAGCCCAGAGTCCAAATTGCTTTAAACTTTAATCTGACATTACCTAACTTTTACTATATTCCATTTCTATTTCAAGGGAAAGGTCTAAATTAGATCTTCATTAGACCTAAATGAGGTCTAAATAATTTCATTTCATTGCGGACCGCATCAAAGTTATGTTTGGCGTGATCATGGTGGGCATGTCAGAGATGGGTGTAGTCATGGTAGGTGTTTGACACACACTCAAGATGTTCCTTCTTTTCTTTCTTTCCACGGTACTCCCTGGCCTCCAGAAGTACTCTGCTAGCCAAAAATGGACTGTGCAGACGTCCTGCTAGTGGCCCACTATTGCTGCTGGAGACTCTGGAAGCCGAAAACAGGCCACAGGCTGGTACTTTAATATTTCCAGACTAGCCCCACAGGCTAGATTTAAACACCCTATGAGCTGAATCAGGCCTGTGGGCTTTGAGTTTGACACTAAATTAATCAAGTTTATTTTAATAATAGACTCTTGGGAAAACAGAATTTACAAAAATGAAATACTTCATAACTGCAAACGTATATATATATATATATATATATATATATATATATATATATATATATATATATATATATATATGTTTTTTATGTCGGATCAGCCTGGTATACTGAAGGAACATCACAGCTCCTTTTTGCCTCTAGGCCCAACCCAGGACCATTTCAAGGCAGTTAATTTATTCATAGCCGACAAATATATTCTGTTTTTATCAAACGTTTTTAGTTGAAATTTTAAAATTAAGGGAGACTAGGATGGTACCATTTCGGCCTTGTTCTGGCCTCATCAGCTAGCCACACCCTTCCTTACTGGGATTCGATCTGGCAGCTTCTGCCTTATAAGGCAGAGAATTAATATATATACAGTGATACCTCATCTTACAAACCCCTCATCATACAAACTTTTCGAGGTACAAATCTGGGGTTTAAGAATTTTTCACCTCTTCTTCCAAACTATTTTCACTTTACAAACCTAAGCCGCCACTGTGGCACACCGCCTCCGGATTTCTGTTGCCAGCGAAGCACCCGTTTTTGCACTGTTGGAATTCCCCTGAGGCTACCCTCCATGGGAAACACCACCTCCAGACTTCCATGTTTTTGCAATGTTGCAGTGCAAAAATGGGTGCTTCACTGGCAACGGAAGTCCGGAAGTGAGGTTTCCCAGCAAAGGGAGCGTCAGCAAAATTGCAGCATCACAAAAACAATGCTGCAATTTTGCTGAGGCTCCCTTTGCTGGGAAACCCTACCTCCAGACTTCTGTTGCCAGCGAAGCACCCATTTTTGCGCTGCCCGGATTCGCCTGCAACATCACAAAAACACAGAAGTCCGGAGGTGGGGTTTCCCATGGAGGGGAGCCTCAGGGGAATCCCAGCAGCATAAAAATGGGCACTTCGGCTGGCAAAAGGGGTGAGTTTGGGGCTTGCACGCATTAATCGCTTTTGCATTGATTCCTATGGGAAACATTGTTTCATCTTACAAACTTTTCACCTTAAAAAACATCATCCCAGAACCAATTAAGTTCATAAGATGAGGTATCACTATATATATAGGTTCAAGTCCCAGTGGGTATGGCTAGCTGATGAGGCCAAAATAAGGCCGAAATAGATCTATCCTAGTCTCCCTTAATTTTCAATTTCAGCAAAAAAACCAAACATGTGACATATACATATACATATGCATATGCATATGCATATGCATATGCATATACGTATACGTATACATATACATATACATATACATATACATATACATATACATATACATATACATATACATATACATATACATATACATTTACATATACATATACATATACATATATATATATGTCACATGTTTAAGCTGAATTTGAAAATTAAGGGAGACTAGGATAGATCTATTTCGGCCTTATTTTGGCCTCATCAGCTAGCCATACCCACTGGGACTTGAACCTGCAACCTTTGCCTTGTAAGGCAGAGAATTATCCTCTAGGCTACAGTATCCAAGTTTCAGCCTGATGATGGTGAATGTGATTTCACCGAAACGTCGCATAGACATGCAAAATATTACACAGGGCAAAACCCGAACTCAGAACAATCTACATACATATACCCGTGAAAATCTACGAAAACAAATATATAGGCCAGAACAAGGCCGAAATGGGACCATCCTAGTCTCCCTTAATTTTAAAATTCCAGCTAAAAAAAATTTGACACACACACACACACACACACACACATATATATGGGTATGGCTAGCTGATGAGGCCAAAATAAGGCCGAAATAGATCTATCCTAGTCTCCCTTAATTTTCAAATTCAGCTTAAACATGTGACATACATATATATATATATATATATATATATATATATATATATATATATATATATATATTCCATCATGAAGATAGAGAATACAGGCTTTTCTATTATGCAATGACACTTAAATCAAGCTTATTCCCATCTGTCATACAATGAATGAATTTACTAGTCTAAAGGGTTCATTTGCCTGAATAGAAAAAGGTGACAACATCTCATTATTTAAGTGCAATCCTTCATCTCCTTCTTTTTCATGATCTCACTGCAAATTGCAAATAATTGCTAATTATTAGTCAATAGGCACATTTGCTGCAAAACTATATTGGGGAAGAAACACTGTTAAGATGGAGAAAGGAGCAAATTGAAGCAATTGCAAACCATGAAAAAGTTAAGTTTCCGCCCTCTCTGATTTAAACCATTACACCTAAGGATTTTTTTAAAAAAATGATTTTAATGGAGAAAGAGAGTCAGGAAGATATACAAATGTAAACAATCATATGATATTCATACCGAGCCGTGGTGGCGCACTTGTTAAAATGCAGTACTGCAGGCTATTTCTGCTGATTATTGATTGCCAACAGTTTGGCAGTTTTAATCTCGCCAGTTTCAAGGTTGTCTCAGCCTTCCATCCTTCCAAGGTCATGTTGGGGACAATATGCTGACACTGTAAACTGGTTAGAGAGGGCTGTAAAGCACTGTGAAGCAGTATACAAGTCTAAGTGCTATTGCTATTGGTGTTCTGTGTTAATTACCACAATAAAGAGTTGCAGTTGGAATCCACATTGTCCGTCTGTATTTAACATTTGTGTGATAGATTTGTGCTTTTGGATTTATTTATTTTACTAGAGTTGAAAGGAACCCTGCAGATCATCAAATCCAACCCCCTGCTCAAGCAGGAAATCCTACACTTCCCTAGCCAGATGGCAGTCCAATCTCCTCTTGAAAATGTCCAAAGTTGGGGCATTCACAGCCTCCGCTGGCAGGCCGTTCCACTGGTTGACTATCCATGCCCAGTTCCAACAACCTCTCTTCATATGTCTTGGTTTCTGATCCCTTATCATTTTGGTTGCTCTTTTCTGTACCCTTTCCAGAGTTTCTATGTCTCTTTGAAGTGTGGTGACCAGAACTGAATGCAATACTCCAGGTGTGGTCTGACCAGGGCATTATAGAGTGGTATTAATACCTTCCTGGTTTGGAGTGTATCCCCCTGTTAATGCAGCTTAAGATTGTATTGTCTTTTTTAGCTGCTGCTGTACATTGCTGGTTCATATTTAGTTGGTTATCCACCAAGACTCCGAGATCTCTTTCACAGTCACTATTGCTAAGTGAGGTTCCTCCCAGTCTGTATGCATGTCTAGGATTTTTTTTGAAGGACTTTACTTTTTTCGACATTGAACATCATTTTGTTATTTTGGGCCCACAGTTTTAATCTATCTAGGTTCTTCTGTATTTTGAGCCTATCCTCTAGGGCAGTGTTTCCCAACCTTGGCACCTTGAAGATATTTGGACTTCAACTCCCATAATTCCCAGCCAGTGAATGCTGGCTGGGGAATTCTGGTAGTTAAGTCCAGACATATTCAAGTGGCCAAGATTGGGAAACACTGTTCTAGGGTGTTGGCTACCCATGCCAGCTTGGTGTCATCTGCAAATTTGATTAGTTCCCCCTGTAGTACCTCATCTAGGTCATTAATGAATAATTGAATGACTGAATAGCTGAAGTTTTTTCTTAGTAAATAATATTTCTAGATATGAGAGACTTTCTACTGGGAGACAAAATAAGAACATGAAAAATAATCTCTATCTCTCTCTGTCTCATTGTCCCAGTCTAATTTTCTTATTGCTATTGATTCAAACATAACTGCTTACTTTTTGTAAGCAGGTGGAGACAAAATTGTCTTTGGTTCATTCCTTTTCTCTGACCCTTTTTCCTTTCTTTCTCATTCTTTTCTCCTCTTTTTATGAATTCCCCAAGGAAGGAATGATTATTCTTGTCAAAGATCTAGTATGACTGCTTGCAGAAGGTTTTTGAAAGTAGGCCAAGGGAAACAGGCCTTTGTGGATCACAATTTATCATGTCTGAATTTAATAATCTGAATGTTAGGGAGATGTTGTATATGTTTGGGATGGAGGAATGAAACTTCTATTTCCAATGTAATAAAACAGAAAAATTTGAAGGCTTATTCTAGATTTAGGGTTGTTATGCTAGGAAGCATCTCAGTAACCCTGGAAGGAATAGCAAAGATGGCCAAATGAGATACAATAAATAAAGCAAGGAAAAATATGATGGCTCATTTGCCTCCCCTCTTTCTTTTTTACATATGCTGAGGCACCCATTAGTACCACTCTTTACTCTCACTGAAAATGTCTGATTAATTAAAGAATATTTTTGGATATTCATGAAAATAAATATTTTTAATAGCAAGTGATACCTCCTCCCTCTGTGTTCAGTCTTGGAGCAGATTACGAGTAGTCCAATAAAGACTAGAAAATAAGTATCATGAAGAGACATAGAAGGATCTCTAAAACAGAGGAGGCCCTGTATAAAAGATCACTTTAATACAGAATGCATGCCAGACAGGCAGGTACAGGCTTAAAGAAATCCAACAACACAAACAGAGTTATATAGCAAGCCCTGGCTGAGGCAGGAACCAATCATATACACAGTAGCTTTCCCGCTTACAAAGTAACTATGGAACGCGCCCTATCAGAACCTTGGATAGGGACGCCAATCGCACGGCTCTAACCGGCCGGCTGTTTCTAAGCAAACACAGCACTCCTAACCCCTTGATTGACACATACATAGTCCTTTAAATATGCCGGTTTGTAGCGCACTCTCTCTGAGCGCCGGGGCATGCCCGCCTGCTCGGAAATCCTTTCCAAATTTGATTCTTGCATTCCCTCATCTGAATTCCGAACTTCCTCACCCCTTAAAGATTCCGAGGATGCGTTTTCCCCTGACAGTCTGACGGGCAGCTGTAACGGACTGAGAAACGATCCAGACTGCTCCTCATCTCCTTCCCTTTGAACATCGCTCGCCCTGTCAATCCGGATCTGGTCTAAATGCCTCTTCCAAACCCTTCCATCTTCCAGTTCAATTTCAAAAGATCGAGGCCCCAGCTCTCTCCTTACGGTTCCCCTTTCCCAATTCTGACCTCCTGAGTAAGCCCTGACAAACACAGTGTTACCAAATTTCACCTGCCGGGTTGGGGTTACTGGCCACTGCACCGTTTGAGAGTACCATGGGTGCAGTCTGTCAAGAATGATGCGGAGCTTGCGACCCATCAAAAGTTTGGCTGGGGTTTTACCTGTAGCCACACACGGGGTGGAATGTTGCGCTAGCAACAAATCTGCTAGCCTTTCCTGCCAAGAACCTTGTGGCATCCTCTTAAGGGCGTCTTTTACAGACCTAACTGCCCGTTCCGCCTGGCCATTACTGGCCGGATGCCAAGGCGAGCTTAACGCATGTCTGATGCCAGCAGATGCCAAGAATGACTCAAAGTGCACTGCTGTGAACTGGGGACCGTTGTCCGAAACGAGAAGGTCGGGGAACCCATGAGTGGCAAATAAAGTCAGTAGGGCGTCTATGACAGCTTGAGCGCAGGTAGATCTGAGCAGGACAACCTCTACCCATTTCGAATGGGCATCCACGACGATCAAGAAGGTCTGTCCCATAAAGGGACCGGCTAAGTCAATGTGTATGCGAGCCCAGGGACCAGCAGGCGGCTCCCATGCCAGCGGCTCGGCTCGAGGAGGGAAAGGGCGACTTTCCTGGCAAACTGCACATCCAGCGACCCTTAGCTCCACCGCCTTATCCAACCCAGGCCACCACACATAGTCCCGAGCTAAGCTCTTCATGCGTACGATGCCAGGGTGACTTCTGTGCAACATTGCCAGCACCTGGCCCCGCAAAGTTTCCGGAATTACCACCCTGCTTCCTCGCAGCACCACCCCTTTTTCTACAGAGAGCTCTGACTGACATCTAAAAAATGGAACAAACACATCAGCAGGGGCTGTGGCTGGCCATCCTCTTAACACCCATTGCCTTACTTGGGACAGAATTGCATCCCGACCAGTTACTCCAGCCACTTCGGTTGCAGAGATGGGAATTCTACTCTCAGATAGAGCAAACACGGAGCACGTCGGAGCAGGGTCGACGAGAACATCAGGCAGCGGACATCTGCTCAGGGCATCAGCGTGTGCTATGTGGCGTCCTGGCTTATAGGTCAACGTATAACTATAGTTCGCTAGAAAGATGATCCAGCGTGACATCCTTGGTGATAGGACTACTGGACTCTGACGGCTTCCTGATAAAAGCCCCAGCAGTGGTTGGTGGTCTGTGACCAATTCGAACTGTCTCCCATATAAATAATCGTGGAACCGCTTGACCCCCGCAATAAGTGCCAGCGCCTCCTTGTCTATATGACCATAATTTCTTTCAGCTGGTGCCAATGTGCGAGAGAAAAATGCCAGAGGGGCTTCGGCTCCATTGGGCAGCCTGTGACTAAGGACAGCGCCCACCCCATGTTGTGAAGCGTCACAGGTCAAGATTAAAGGTAAACCTGGAGAGTATTGGGCCAGCACATTGTTGGACAGCAGTAAGTCCTTGACCCCATTAAATGCCGATTCCTCCCTTCCTCCCCAGTGCCAGTTCGAGTGCTTGTCCAAAAGCCGGTGCAAAGGTTCGGCCACCGACGCCTTATGCGGGATGAATACCGCGTAAAAATTTAAAAGTCCTAAAAAGGCTTGTAGCTCAGCCTTGGATCGTGGCCTGGGGGCATCCCTAATCGCCCGTGTCTTTTCAGGGGTGGGGTGAATTCCCTCCCCATCAACAATAAAGCCCAGGAATTCCACCCTTGGGACACCGAAAACACATTTCTTTTCCTTTAGCTTAAGCCCCGCGTCCCTGAACTTGGACAAAACCTTCCTTACTCGTTCCATCAACTCGTCAGTGGAACTCCCCGACACCAGGACGTCATCGAAGTATGGCACCGTGCCATCGAGCCCATATAGCAACCTCTCCATCAGGCCTTGGAATAGTCCTGGGGCAATAGAGACCCCAAATTGTAAACGGTGACACTTGAAAACCCCCCGATGGGTGATGATTGACTGCGCCTCTGCAGCCAGGGGGTCAACGGGAAGCTGCTGATAAGCCTGAGATAAATCCAGCTTCGCGAACACCCGACCCTTTCCCAAAGTGTGCAGCAGCTGTTGCACCACTGGCAACGGATATGAATGGTGTGCCAACGCTTTGTTAATGGAACATTTGTAGTCCCCACACAGCCTAATTCCCCCATCCCCCTTAAATGCAATGACCACCGGGGTTTCCCATTTAGCCTGATCCACCGGCTCTAGCACCCCCTGGGCGATCAGTCTGTCCAGTTCCTCATCAACTTTCGGCCGGAGGGGAATGGGCACCCTGCGGGCTTTCAAACGAACCGCCGGTTCTTGTGGGTTTAAACCGAATGATATCGGGGTTCCCTTATAACAGCCCAACTGACCATCAAATACGGTAGGAAACTCCCGCGCCAAAATCTCAAACCTCCCCATGTCATTTACAGCATTTACCCCAGTCACAGAGAGTCCCAAAGCCTTGAACCAGTCCAAACCTAAAAGATTAGAGAAAGGCCCATTAATAACAATAAGAGGCAATTTGCCCACGAAAGTTTTGTAACGGACTGGAAAACGGCCCTCCCCCACAATAGGTATTGGTGTCCCTTGATAGTCTTTCAGTTGCACAGAGCATGGAGACAGGCGACCTCTGCTGATAGCTGGAAAACAGCGCTTCAATGTTGCCCACGAAATTAAGGAATGGGCAGATCCAGTGTCCACTTGCATAGGGCACCTCGAAGTGCCCAACTGGACCTCCAACGAGATCTTTTACGCTGAACTGGACATCTCCTTCACGAAAGTGGTAGCCAAACGTGGCCGACTATAGATAGCGTTGCAATCCTCACGCCGGTTGGAGGGAAATTTTTTCTGCCATCGGGGAATAAAACTCTGGGGCTCCCGTTGCTCTCGGCCAGTGGCTGTAGAAACTCTGCGAGAATGGCAGACCCTGGAAAGGTGCCCTTTGGCACCACAATGCCAACACACGGCATCACGGGAAGGGCAGGAGGACCTCAGATGGTTGCCCCCACAGCCCTGACAAGGTGCCTGGGGTGGCCTGGGACGGGTAACAGGAGCGTCTCGGTTCCTATTCACTGCCAATTTACACACCTCCTCCTCCTCTGCTTCATGACTGCCATCCTCTTCTGGGAGAACGGTGGCCTTATCAGTGGTTACCGTAGTCTTTCGGGTAACATTGACGGTGCTGTCCATGGCTGCTAGCGACTGCGTTGACAGCTCAAACGCACGAGCCTCCGCTAGCGCCGCTTGAAATGTCAAATCCCTAATGGCCAGGAGACGCCGCTTAAGCCGACCGTCTCTTACCCCTATTACAAGCCTGTCTAGGAGATAATCATTCAGGTCTGCAAACTCGCAATAAAGTGCCGCTCGGCGCAGGGCGGCCACATAGTCATTTATAGACTCCCCCTCAGCTTGGTTCCGCTGGTAAAATTTATAGCGCCTCGCACACCGAGACGGAGCCGGGGCATAATGATCCTGCAAGGTTTTTAAAAAGTCATCCCAAGACACATCGTGGATTGAAGTAGGGGCAAACAATGCTCGGGCCGTTTCGAACATCTCGGGGCCACAAAACCCCAGGAAATAAGACCTTTTCCTGTCTCCGGAAATTTCCGTGTACCCGTTGGAGATTAAGAAGCAATCGAAACGGGCAACATAGGAGTCCCATGTCTCCCCTTGGGGATTGAAGGGGGCGAAAGTAAGCTGCACTGACATTGTCACTTACGTCCAAAGTCCAAGCATAGAATTCCTGAAGAAATGGCGAGAATCCTCGTCGCCAGTAAAACAGAGGAGGCCCTGTATAAAAGATCACTTTAATACGGAATGCATGCCAGACAGGCAGGTACAGGCTTAAAGAAATCCAACAACACAAACAGAGTTATATAGCAAGCCCTGGCTGAGGCAGGAACCAATCATATACACAGTAGCTTTCCCGCTTACAAAGTAACTATGGAACGCGCCCTATCAGAACCTTGGATAGGGACGCCAATCGCACGGCTCTAACCGGCCGGCTGTTTCTAAGCAAACACAGCAATCTCAACAAGTTTAGTCTTACAAGGAATTATTTCAGAATTTGACAAAAATGTGCATTAATTTCAGGAATTTGGCACTGTTCATTATAATTTCTGCATGTAATTTATAAGCATTTAGAATTATAAACTCTTAATGATGTTGCAAGTTGTAGCCTTATGGCTTGTTTTAAAATGATTAAAAAATAAGTTTTGATCATTTTCTGTAACAGGTGCCTGAACGTGTGCAAGGTTTGATCATTTGATGCCAATTCCATCAGACTTTCTGGTATTGCAACAGTTCATTAAACTGGGAAGCTGAAAAATATGAAGGTTTATGAGAGCTCAGGGAATTGATAATAGCATATGGTGCTATTCGACTTCTGCATTACTGGTAGAATTTTATTTTATTTTTTAAGGTTTTTAAAAAATTTATTCCCATACAGACATTTTCACATATTTATTATCTCATTTCTGATTTCATTCTTTTACAAAATCTTTATACACATATTCTATATTTATCTTATTGATTTGTTAGTTCAAGGTTGCTTTTTTACCATCCTCCCTTCCCATCTCATACAGCCCTCCCTTCTTTCTTCTTACATTCCCTATCTCTTTCTAAACTTACTTCCCTCCCTCTCTACTTCTCCTCTTCTCTACTTCCCCTCCTGCCCTCTCTCTTCACTCTCTTCTCCCCTCTTCTCTTATTTCCTCCTCTTTCTTTCTTCTTACTCCTCTCTTCCCTTCCTCATTCCTTTGCTGTACTTTCTCTATTTTTCTGAGATGATATTCCAGAAACATTGAATTATTTTATACAGTCTTACATTTTTCCATATTTTATTCCATATATATTCCTTTAATCTATTTCATTTATCTTTATGTGTCTGTCTATTAATACACTTCAAATTTAATATTCCCCCCTTCTCTATCCCCTAATCTCAACTAGGAGTAAAATATAGAATGGGTGCTACATTATAATTTGGGGTTTCTTTGCTTATTCTCTCCATTCAATTGTGTAATGTCACTGCAGTTTTCCCAGCCAGGATGTTCAGAAATAGCTATAGCACTTATATACCCTTCACAGTGCTTTACATCCCTCTCTAAAAGGTTTACAGAGTCAGCCTATTGACCCCAACAATCTGGGTCCTCATTTTACCAACATCGGAAATGATTTGCCATTGCCTTCTTCTCAGGTCTAAATAAAAGGCCTGGCCCAGAGATGGGTTCTGCCCTGTTTGTACTGGTTCACCCAACCAAATCAAAGTTTGTTACAAAATTCCATTTCCAGAAGCACACAGAGATGATTGGTTCAGCTGGATTCATTAACTTCTTTATAAATATATATAATGTGTTTATATATGTGTCCGCATGTGTCCATGCGCCTATACGGTCACAAAATGTTCTGCCACATGTTGGGCAGATACGTGTGGGCACCATTGTTGCAGCCTTTGCAGCTCTGGCTGTGCGGAGTGCTCGCTTCTCATCTGCTATGAATGTTCTTCTGGCCTCAGATGCCTGGCAGCCTTGATGGATCAGCATGCACCATGTTGTCGATCTTGTGCCAGGGTTTCCCAACAGGTGGTGTCGATATTGAGGGACTTGAAGGAAGCTTTCAATGCATCTTTGTATCACTTCCTTTGTCTGCCATGCGATCACTTTCCTTTAGACATCTCAACATAGAAGAGATGTTTAGGAATATCATGGTCTGGTATCCTAGCAACATGGCCTGCCCAGCATATCTGGGCTTTCATTAGCACAATGGGAATTGATGGCAGGCCTGCTCTGGAGAGGACCTCAGTATCAGGCACCTTATCCTGCCACTGTATCTTCAGAATTCTACAAAGGCAGGTCATATGCAAGTGGTTCAATAGCCTAGCATGTCTCCTGTATATAGTCCAAGCCTCAATGGCATACAACAGGTAGTTAGCACTACTGCACAGTAGATTTTGAGCTTTGTAGCAACGCTTATTCCACATCAATTGCACATGTTGGTCATTAGTGTGCTAAATGCAGAGCATGCCTTGGCAATTCTGCAGTTGACCTCAATGTCAATTGTCACTGCATGGGAGAGGGTGCTGCCAAGATATGTAAATGGGTCCACTGCTTGTAGCCTTTGTTCCTTTACTGTGTTGTTAGAATCTTGGTATTTGGATCTTGCCTGCGATGGAAAGCAGTGATATTCATCTATGATTATCAGACTTGGTGATTTCCTTCCCTCTTGTAGAGGTGTATAATGGACACATTTTCAATTCCTGAAGAATGTTTCCTTGATTCCAGAAAGACTGGAACAGCTGAGTGATTTTGTCAACAAGCACTGTACCACCATCCTTATAGATCTCTGCTGGTATCACATCAGATCCTGGGACCTTGCTCTGGATAGCTGATTGGTGGCCTGTAGGGTTTCAGTCTTTGGTGGTGGGGAGTCCAAGCTGTGGTTGATATCCATCTGGGGCATTTTATCCATTGGCTCATTGTTGATAGAAGAAGAAGAAGAAGAAGAAGAAGAAGAAGAAGAAGAAGAAGAAGAAGAAGAAGAAGAAGAAGAAGAAGATTATTATTATTATTATTATTATTATTATTATTATTATCATTATTATTATTTATTAGATTTGTATGCCGTCCCTCTCTGAGGACTTGGAGCGGCTCACAACAAGCAATACAAAATACAAATCCAATATTAAAAACAATTTAAAAACTCTTATTAAAAAACAACCATACAACCCAAACAAATTATATATAATACGGAACAGCCAAGGGGTATATCAATTTCCCCATGCCTGGCGACATAGGTGGGTTTTCAGAAGTTTGCAAAAGACATGGAGAGTGGGGGGAGTTGATTCCAGAGGGCCAGGGCCACCACAGAGAAGGCTCTTTCCCTGGGTCCCACCTGAACCCGGAGAAGGCCAACTCTGTGGGACCTAATTGGTCACTGGGATGGGTGATTCAATACAGGTTGGAAGTGCTTGGCCCAACGCTGTAGAATCAGGGTCTTTTCAGTGATGAAAGTTGCACCAGCAGTGTCCAGTAGAGTGGAGCTCCTTGAGAGCCGAGGTCCATACATGGAGCTGAGGACTTCATAGAATCGTTTTAACATTTCTATCAGTAAACTTCTGAATTTCATCTGATTTGGTATTCAACCAGGAGTCCTGCATATTGTGAAGCTTGCTCTATACGATCCTGCAAGTGTTGTTGAAGGCAATTTTTTTAGTTGTTGATAATGGGTCATTCTGATAAGCATGATAAAGGCAGTGCTTTTCAGCAAATAGGGGCTTGATCCTTCTTCAAGCAGTTACAGGCAGCAGAAAACAGTTTCATTTCAGCAGAGTTCAGAGTAGACTGAGAACAGAGTGGGCTAAGCCATATCCAGCTTTAAGCTGTGTTTTCCAGTTACAGTGCTCTGCACAGACTCAGAAGTGATTAGCTCCCATTGGCTGACTTAGTTGCAATGCCTATTCATTGGCTGACCTTGTTAACATGGCTCAAAATTCCCAGGATTTTTTTCTTCTGTGCATGCGCCAAAGTCAAGTTTCTGGCACTGCACATGCATCTATATTTTGTTTTTGGTTTGGGGGAGAATTATTTTTTGGGGGGTGCACTATGCATGCAAGCACGCACCCATGATGTGTGGCCATGCAGTGTGGGAGGAAGTGAATCAGCAGTGAGGTAAGTTAGAACCCACCCCTGGACTGGCCCAATGGCCTAGAATTTGTGATTTCTCCATTTCTAGCCTGATGCCTTCACCACTACACCAAACTGGCTCTCAATTTGGGCTTGTTACATTTTATTAATTACTGTGGTGATGAGGTGGAAGGAATGATACATCATCAGATTCACAGATGGTACAAGATTGCATGGAATAGCTAATAGCCTAAAAGACAGAAGCCAAATCTAAATTGATCTTGACAGGTTAGAAAATAAGCTGAAAACAACAGAGCAGATTTGATTAGAGAATAATGCAAAATTATTCACTTGGAAAAGAGGACTCAAATACACAAGTAGAGGAGGAAAGACTCCTGATTTGATAAAATAATCTTTTTATCAAAAAGGCCTTAGAATTGTAGCTTATCCTATACCCTATCTATGAATCAGCATTACAACATCATTAGCAAAAAAAAAAGGTAACACAATTCAAATCATGATATACAACGTCACTTTATTCTGCATTGATCCGTCACTGTCTTGGTTAATATACCCACTTCTGTGTATTTGAGAAGTCAGATAAGGTAGAACAAAGAATGTTCCAAAGAATGGGAGAAAAGAACTGAAAATCAAGTTTTAGGAGTAGGAGACTAGAAGAGTGAATTAGCATCAATGTCGAGCAGAAATGAATGAGTGTATATAATAATTTATTCCTTAAATATCTAAAAAAGCATATTTTGAAGAAGGTTATGAAAGTTTCCTTGGAATTCAAGACACTGATTTTCTCCTATAGCAAAAGAAATCCCTAGCCAAATGTTGGGGGAATAAGTGGAGAAGTTCAAAATGTGCAAAACAGAAGCTGTAATGTTATAGTCTAAATCCTATCCTCTTTGTAGATTGATCGATATTGCACCTATTCAGAAAAAGGTAGGAATAGGATAGGACTGCACTCGTCATTTTGTAGATTTTGACAAACCTCAAAAGATGTTCCTGCATTTTCCCACTGAATATTAGGAAAGGCTCCTAAATGTGAAAAAAAATGTGATGGGATTACCCTATGTGCTATATATTTAAGTGAAAACTGCACAGATATTTGTTAAATATGTTTTAATTTGGGTTGCTATTCTGAGTAAGAGGGTTAGATTCAAATATCTAAATCAGGGATGTCAAACTCATGTGGTCACGGCAGCATCATGTGACATATCAGGGTTTTCCCTCCTTCGCTAAACCAGGCATGGGCGTGGCCAGCATGAGTTTGACATCCCTGATTTAGATATTTGAATCTAACCATCTGATACATCTGGCCTGCAGGCTGGGAGTTTCATAGCCCTGATTTAAATGGTCCATGTGATACTATATTTTTATTTTAGAGCTGAAAGTCCAACAGAGCTAAAGAAATGAAACCAAGTTCATGAATAGATCACTTCACTAGTTGTAATGACTGCAAATTGCTTATACTTAACATATTATTTTTCTGCCCTTGAGCAGGCATACCTGAGCATTTGTCAATATGACAGGGAAAACACTCATAAAAAACAACCCATGTACTATTTTGGGAGATGGGAGAGGGAAGAGAAATTGTAAATGAATTGTGAGTGTAATTTGAATTGTATTCAAATAAATGCAACGGTGAAGTTTCCTTCAGGAACCCAAATACTATTAAAAACATATATTATCTCCCCCCTTCTTTTGCCAGTTTTTACTAGCAAATTCTATTTTTTAAAGTTCTGTTGTTATTCTTTTGAGAATAGACCCTGAAGGCCTTTTGGATGTAAAATAATTTCTTTATAGCAGGTGGATTTTCCTGCTGTTTATGATGTAGCTTTGGGAAGCTGATCAGATGGAGCAGCTTGTTTTTATCTGGATGGAATCTGGATAACTCACAGTCAAACAGATGGGAAAACAGGCAATGTGTCAGAGTCCACTAGATTAGCCGCAGTTCATAAAATTCTGCAAACAAACAACACATCCAAAAGAGCAGGTGAAGCAGGGACACAAATTAGTAGAAATTTGGCCAATTATGAGGCAATTTCTACAAAAACCCTACCTTGTCTAAGAGTCATTTAAAAATAAAATAAAATACAAAGTTCTGGCAAAAATCTGAAAGTGCACACAGGAGCTGCTCTGCAGGTAATTTGGCAAGTACAGGCTATTGTAAAGCACTCAGACCAGGCAATGTAATTAAGTGCCAATCTGCACATCACATTAAAGAGGATGCCATCCAGAATATGTTTATGGCTATCTTTTTATCACACAATATATGATTCTCACAAATAGGAAGAAAATGCAGGCAACATAATGCTCATTATGGATGCTTCTTGTTATAGATTTTAACTTAGGGTTCTTTATTAATTAAAAACCATCTCTTTCTCTCTCACACACAAGCATATTTGCTTGCTTCTTCTGCACCTAAGCCAAGGAAGGCACAAGGGTTGGGAACACAGAGGCACTATTTATGATAGTTGCACAAATGAATAGAGGAGGGCCTGTACAACCCTCCTTTTTTGTTGTGCACCAGCAGTTCTCCTTCACTCTTCACTTCAGCTGTTAATTCTCTGGATGTTATTGATTTTAAGGATTCGTGGCCTGGTGATTAATCTCACTTCTTTAAAGTCAGTGACTATAAACTAGTCTAGTTTGGTTCAACAGGTTTGCTTGTTCACATGTATTCTTTGTTCAAATCGGTAATTGTCAATTGGCTGTGGGCGGTAATTGAAATTGGTAAACTCATGTAGAATTGAAGCAAAATGGTGTAATTTGCAATAATGGATGGATGAGATCAAAAATCCCTAATCAGGTTTAAAAAAAAGATCTCAACATTTACACAACATACACACACAAAGAATAAAAGTAAGGGTCAAGGTTTCCAAGCAGGATTTAAATGTTTACAATAAATGTTGAAAGTATTTTACAAGTAGAAAGAAAAGGCAGTACATGCTGCTTATGTCTATGTGCAAGCTGCCTCAAGGCTGTTCCCAAATGCCACATTTTGATAAAAAGGACAAACACCGAAGGATTTGAGAAGGGGAATGGAAGAAGGATGACAGTTTCCTCAAAATGGAAAACAAGTATAAAATATGGAGAAAGGTCTTGTAAATTTAACTTTATTGAAGAGGCGTACTTTGTGAAAAAAAGAAAAGAAAAAGAACCTGCATTTTTCTAGGGAAAGTGTTGTTCTTTGAATAAAGTTACTCATTTAAGAAATAGTCTTATGGGATGCAAAAGAACCATTGTCTGTCAATGGGGATTATATTACTTGGAAACATGAGATGGTTAAGCACCATAAAGATCCATCAGTTGCTAAGCATTAAAATTCTAATGGGAAGCTGATGAAACAAAACAAAACTTTCAAAGACAAACTTATAACCCTTTGTCCTACACCTCTTCCTCTTTATCGCCGTCTTTTAAAACATACAAAGCAAAGACTTCTGGAAAATGAAGTGGAAATGGAAAACAAAAACAAATCCCTCACTCTTTTTGAAGAAGTGATAGAACTGAGAGGTGCAAGGTAAAGATCTGAATTCAAACTGTTTGTTGCAAATTTCTTTCTAGAGATTAAGCATTATCTTCCAAAAATCCTTCAGGACCAGTACTCTCCCCAAGCTGTGGTCTAAAGCAGTAGTCATCCCCATCTTCAAAAAAGGAGACCCATCACTAGTTGACAACTACAGACCAATATCACTATGCTGCGTCCCTTGTAAAATCATGGAATCAATCATAAATCGATCAATTATCCTTTACCTAGAATCTAATAACCTACTATCAAAAAAACAATTTAGATTCAGAAAGAAACTATCCTGCAACCTACAACTACTTCACTGCAAAAACATCTGGACTATCCACCTTGATCAAGGAAAATCCATAGATGCAATTTATATCGACTTCTGCAAAGCCTTTGACTCAGTGGTTCATGACAAACTTCTCCTAAAACTCAAATCCTATGGCATCTCAGGACTCCTCCACAACTGGATTACTGCATTCCTGTCAAACAGGCAACAAGTTGTCAAAATCGGAAGCGCCATTTCCTCCCCTGTCCCTGTCAAAAGCGGCGTTCCCCAAGGCAGCATACTAGGTCCTACTCTTTTCATCCTATACATCAACAACCTCTGCGATAATATCGCAAGCAACTGTGTGCTCTTCGCCGATGATGTAAAACTTTTCAACACCACTGACAACACACTCACTCTCCAAAAAGACCTTGACTATGTTTCAGATTGGTCTAACATCTGGCAACTTCGAATCTCATCCAACAAATGCTCTACCCTCCACATCGGCAAAAAGAACCCAAACCTCATATATGAACTGAACAAACAAATTCTCACCGCAAACCCACACTCAGTAAAAGACCTCGGAATACTAATTTCAAATGACCTAAGTGCTAAAGCCCACTGCAACAATTTTGCCAAAAAGGCTTCCAGAGTTGTAAACCTGATTCTACGTAGCTTCTGCTCTGGCAATCTCACACTTCTGACCAGAGCCTACAAAACCTATGCCAGGCCCATTCTCGAATATAGCTCATCTGTCTGGAACCCTCACCACATCTCAGACATCAACACTCTCGAAAACGTCCAAAGATACTTCACCAGAAGAGCCCTCCACTCCTCCACCCGAAACAGAATACCCTACGAAAACAGACTAACTATCCTGGATCTTGAAAGCTTAGAACTGCGGCGCCTAAAACAAGATTTAAGTATTGCCCACAAAATCATTCGCTGTAATGTCCTTCCGGTCAACGACTACTTCAGCTTCAACCGCAACAACACAAGGGCATGCAACAGCTTCAAACTCAATGTTAATTGCTCCAAAGTTGACTGTAAAAAATATGACTTTAACAATCGAGTCGTCGAAGCGTGGAACTCATTACCTGACTCAATAGTGTCAACCCCCAACCCCCAACATTTCTCCCTCAGACTCTCCTCGATTGACCTCTCCAGGTTCCTAAGAGGCCAGTAAGGGGCGTACATAAGTGCACTGATGTGCCTTTCGTCCCCTGTCCAATTGTCTTTCCTTTCCATTTTATCATATATATTCTTTCCTTCCCACCTACTTCTCTTCCTCTTCACTTCCTATCTTTTATATATCACTTAATGTCTATTCCCTTTCATATGTATTGTATATTGGACAAAGAATGAATGAATGAATGAATGAATGAATGAATGAATGAATAAGTAAGTAAGTAAGTAAGTAAGTAAGTAAGTAAGTAAGTAAGTAAGTAAGTAAGTAAGTAAGTAAATAAATAAATAAATAAATAAATAAATAAATAAATAAATAAATAAATAAATAAATAAATAAATAAATAAATAAATAAATAAATAAATAAATAAATAAATAAATAAATAAATAAATAAATAAATAAATAAATAAATAAATAAATAAATAAATAAATAAATAAATAAATAAATAAATATAGGGAGAAAGGGATGGGGTGGTTATACACATATACAATATCACAGCCTGTACAAAACCAGGGAAAACCTTAGGCCACATTGTGACTCCTCATCACCAGTTTCATGGGCAATGTGTTTGTCTGCTGGGTCTTGTGGCAGTGTTCCCTCTAATTTTTTGGGGGGGTGGGCGGAAAAGTATAGTGTCTGAGCGGCAGTCCCTTTGGGACTGGGCGGCACAGAAATAATAAATAAATAAACAAGCAAACAAATAAATAAAAAACCCACCCTGTTTTGCCTCAGAGAATTTCAAAATAAAATACTGTACTGTGTGTCTATAACAGTGAGCTCATAATAGGGCAACTCTATCAATATCAAAATGCCACTTAAATAGTTGAGCTAGTTTCAAACTAGATTTTGATTTTCTTTCTCTCTTCCTTATTCCCATTCTTTTTCTTTCTCTTTTCCTTCCTCTCTTTTTTCTATCTGTTTCTCTCTCTTCCTCTCTTCCTCTCTCTCCTTCCCTCTCACTCTTTCCCTCTCGGCTTCTGGGCAGGTTTGGAAAACTCTTAGTTGATGATGATTTTTAAGTGAGCGATTGCTCACTGCTCAGCTTAGAGGGAACTATGTCTTGTGGTATGTGATACATGATGAAGAACCTTTCTTGTTCTGCAGCACACTGTCACTAATGGACACCCAGGTGATCTTGCAGTTGCCTCCCAGTGGTTGTTTTACTTGGAGCTCGGTGACATACCTGAGCAAAATAGTAGGAAGGAAAAAGGACCCTTGTTCTGCTTCTTAGCAAACGTGGTGAAAGACTTCCTCAGAAAAAAGCAGAGTGGAATTCTGAGCTGGCCTTTGGGTGGAGAGCTGGTCTGAACTGGCCTTGGGCCCATGCCTATGGATCAAAAGACACTAGCATTGCCATTCCCATTGCTCTTGCAGGTTTGATATTAGTAGAGGTGAGCGCTCTGACATCACTTTAGGAAATATGTGCATTAGTGGTAAAATCTACTTACCTTTCCTATTGGTTGGGAAGTGTGTGCTTTGCGTATGTGTGCACGCTTTGTCACTTTCACACATGCCTTTTCATCTGCTATGCATGTGCAAAACACTTTGTGCATACGCAAAGGGTTAAAAAGAAAATGGCGACATCTGGGGTGAGTGGGAAGAGCCTGGCTCTGCTGCTGCTACCAGTTCTCCAAACTATCAGTGGCCACCACTACCGGTATGCCCGAATTGTTAGCATTTCAGCCCTGATGTGCATGCATTTAAATGGAAACAAATTGCTACCTGGACCCCAACAGAATAGTTTGAATTTCTAAGTTTGAAAATGTTATAATAGTTGGAAAATGTTATAATAATGCATAGCATTCTTAATCTCTCCTAATAAGGAAAATAGCAGGAACCATTATCTATTAGAATTATTTGCGATGGAAATAAATAAAGCACTACCGCCCTGCAAAATTTAGCAATGATTATTTAGTTTACTATTGGGTACCCACTTCTAATTGAAATTCTATTCTAGGTGCTTAAATGGTGCAGTTGAAGTGTTTCATCTTAATGGCATCCCTGACTATGTAAGGAATGCATCTAAACAATAATATATTAATATTCAAGGCCAGGTTGAGGGCAGATCATCCTGGAGGAAGTCTAACTATTTTGTCACAAGAGCTGACACTGACTTAATGTCACTTAATTAAACCATCAATCAGAGGAAATTTTGAAGAGTAGGTGAAAGGAGACCATAGCTCCTGGAACTTCATTTTTGTTTATTTCTGGCTGAACTTTATTACATGATTAATCATTTGGGGTATGGTAAATCAATTTTAGCTATGGAAAGAAAATGCACACTTAGATTTTGAATTACATAAATTAGGAAGAAAAAAAATGCAGACTCTGAATGTAGATTGAGTTGATCCCTGCGCAAATATTAATTGTATTTGTGTCAGAGGTGGAAAATAACACACAGATACCAAAGAACTGGGATTAAAGGGTTACTTTATTAATTAACAATTAATTTTAATAATTAACTTTAACTGGATTATCAACAAAATAACCAGGACCTGCAGAAGTAACTATGAAAACAGGGTGGAAATTCCAATCAATAAACCTTCCAGGGCAATTATGGGCGTAGCTCCTTGCTGTGCATGGGGAGGCAATATTTCCAAGCCATGCCTATACTGCGTGTGTACGGGCTCACCGCCAAATCCCCTCTAGGGAGTGGTGTAAGTGAGTCCCAAGTGCATCCCCTCTCCATTGCTCAGGCCGCGTAACTCAGAGCTTCTGGTGAGGGGCAGCCCATCATCTTCCAAAAGATGACCTAAAGGATAATGTGTAGTTGCTACTGCTGCCCTGTTCCACCCCTTACCTGCCAACCTTGGTGACCAGAGGGAATAAGCCAGTTGTGCCAGATTTGAACTAAACTGTGCCACCCCCCCTAACTCTCATCCTCTAGTGTGGTACAGGTGGGAAAAAAGGCCACAACATAAAGTGCTGAAGCTGCAAAAAATTCCAACTCGGCCCCCGAAGGCGATTCCTAGGCACACTGCAAGAAAGAGGAGGGCAGGCGGGTGTTTGGTCTTCGAAAGGCTGGGGGTAAAAGGAGGAGCTGCCGGCATGCAGCCCTATTTGCAGCCCCGGACCACCCTCAGTCTTGAATGCCCATGTTCTTGAGCACAGAGGGCCATGGGCAATCTCTTGCTGTCCTTCGAGATAGCTCCAAATCTCCAGGCAGCAGCCACTGAGGCCCTGCTTTCCGGCTCCCATGCAACTTCCAGCTGGCCGGTAAATTGGACGGCCTTTCAATTCTGCTATAGTTTTGACTGATTACAGATAAAAACATTTTTAGATCTAATTTGACTCTTATAAAAATTAAATAGAATGATGTACAGCAATAAAAGTGTGTGTGAGAGAGGAGTATAATTTTGTAACTTAACAAAACATATGTTTATGGCACTGTAATATTAAATGAAGTATTTGTGCCTGTTATTGTCTATTCTTGTGTTCTTATCTCTTATTTATTATATATTTTGAAGTGTACTCTTCTTGCTCTCAGATCCCAAATTATTTATGCAGAATTGTCATCTATGAATTTCTGTTTTGGAAAAACAGAGGTTTATTGCTTTATTCTTCAAGAAAGAGAAGAGAGAGAGGGGGGGGGGGAAACCCTCACAAAATAATGTACAAGCTCCGGAGGAATAAAAAGCAAATGATTTGACTGAATGCAATTGGTGCAACAATGGGTACAATGATTTATTACCTTCATTTTCTGTTTTCTATTGTTCTATTTTTCATAGTTGAACATTAAAAGCATGCTGGTTATTTTGGGGGCCTTTCAAAAGAAGCACGAGTATACTTATTGCAAACTGTATTTCAATATTCTTTAGCATTAAATATAAGCTGTTGTTATATTTATGCTCATATGCAAAGGGAGGATTCATACTTACGTTCCCTACTGGTTTGCATCATGACTGATGCGCAACCTCCATTATGTCATGCAAATGACCCTCTGCACATGCGTAAGAAGCCTCTGCACACGTACAGAGGGTTCTTTGCCAGCCTGTGGTGACCGGAAAAATGGTTCAGGGGAGTGGACAGCTGGCCATTGCTGCCGTTTCAGCGAGTGGGTACAAATTTCTACCACCAGTATGGACAAACCAGTCCAACCCGGCAGCAACCTACCACTGGAGGCAGTGTTCCCTCTAATTTTTTTGGGGGGTGGGCGGAAAAGTATAGTGTCTGAGCGGCAGTCCCTTCAGGATTGGGCGGCACAGAAATATTAAATAAATAAACAAACAAACAAACAAACAAACAAAACCCCCACCCTGTTTTGCCTCAGAGAATTTCAAAATAAAACACTGTATTGTGTGTCTATAACAGTGAGCTCATAATAGGGCAACTCTATCAATATCAAAATGCCACTTAAATAGTTGAGCTAGTTTCAAACTAGATTTTGATTTTCTTTCTCTCTTCCTTACTCCCATTCTTTTTCTTTCTCTTTTCCTTCCTCTCTTTTCCATCTGTTTCTCTCTCTTCCTCTCTCTCTCCTTCCCTCTCACTCTTTCCCTCTCGGCTTCTGGGCAGGTTTGGAAAACTCTGAGTTGATGATGATTTTTAAGTGAGCAATTGCTCACTGCTCAGCTTAGAGGGAACTATGACTGGAGGAGTTCCAATTATAATATATTAATTAAACCCTACTGAAATAACATCATGAAAGAGAAAATTATGGAAAATAATAAATAGAAGCACTACTGAATGTGGGAGTAGGCAAACCTCCTTTTCAATTGCACTCTTTATTGCTTTTATATCCATATCCATCAGGACTAGTAGTTGTGATATGACTCATGTTAAAAATGGGCCTAAAAAACAGTGGAATATTTATTAAGGACGTGACACTGCAAGTTCATAACATTGGAGGATATTATAGCCTAACATTTCAGCATAAAGGGCCTTCTGAAATTAGGGTCAGTGCTTTGGTAGGACATTCTTTTATTAGAGGAACTAAGTCACAAAGACATTTGTCTAGTAGATGGGGTTTGTTATAAAACTGGCATTTGCCCTTTTATGAGGGACACAATCCAATTGCCCAAGAAACAAAGTAAAAATGCTATAACTGACAAAGACTTTTCATTATCATAATCCCAAACTATGAGGTATCATTTATACACTTGTTGCATCTACGGTATTTTATATATATATATATATTTTCGTAAATTTTCACGGGTATATGTATGTAGATTGTTCTGAGTTCGGGTTTTGCCCTGTGTAATATTTTGCATGTTTATGCGATGTTTCGGTGAAATCACATTCACCATCATCAGGCTGAAGTTTCCAAGCTTCGTGCTGTTGTAAAATGGAATATATATATATATATATATATATATATATATATATATATATATATATATATATATATATATGTTTTCGTAGATTTTCACGGGTACAGGTATGATGGTCTTGGTATATTCGGGTTTCTTCCCGTGTAGGATTTGGAAATTTCTGGCGACGTTTCGATGAGGTCCCACTCATCATCTTCAGGCTGGTGTTTCTCTCCTTGATCTCAAGTGAGCACTTGAGATCAAGGAGAGAAACACCAGCCTGAAGATGATGAGTGGGACCTCATCGAAACGTCGCCAGAAATTTCCAAATCCTACACGGGAAGAAACCCGAATATACCAAGACCATCATATATATATATATATATATATATATATATATATATATATATATATATATATATATATATGACGGTCTTGGTATATTCGGGTTTCTTCCCGTGTAGGATTTGGAAATTTCTGGCGACGTTTCGATGAGGTCTCACTCATCATCTTCAGGCTGGTGTTTCTGTCCTTTTTCTCAGGCGAAGACATCATCGAAACGTCGCCAGAAATTTCCAAATCCTACACGGGAAGAAACCCGAATATACCAAGACCGTCATACCTGTACCCGTGAAAATCTACGAAAACAAATATATATATATATATATATATAATTTATATGGCAGCCCACCTCACATAGGGTGATTCTGAATGACTTAAAACATTAAAATCCCTCAATGTAAAAACCCATAACCCCTTAACCCATACTTATAACTATAATTCATTATGTGAATTCAGTCATTTTTAATGAGATTGCTATAAATCAGTATTACTAATGGGAATGCTATTAGTGTGAATAAATAAAGTGAACATGATTTATCTGTTGTCATCCAGCAGAGGAATACATTTTGAACACTAGCGTATTATAAACAGCAGTTGGAAAAGAATGACCAAAATTTGACCCTAGGAAAAGAATATCTCTAGCGAACTAAACAGCTATAGCAATCAACGTTGAAATCAGACAGAGCTGGAAAACAATCGTATAAGAAAGTTAATCATCATGTAGCAAATCATGTTTGCTTCAACAATCTAAGAGCCAATGAAAGGACAGCTGAGGTGACACACGATGGAACAAGGTTGACAAAGGACAAATAAGAAGGCTGAACCGATGCCTGGTTGGAAGACTAATCGGCTCATGCAATTATTATCTACAGAGGGCTCCTGTCTTTCCATAACAAACCCCTCCCCCCAGCATATCATTTGAGCAAAGTATAGTGGAACAAGTGCATACGGGTGTTTGTGTGTGTGTGTGTGATGCTTAGGCAGTTGTAATTATTAAAGCCTTTATGGGTTAGTAGAGGCTCTCTGTATACTACGTGTTCCCTTCAGAATTTCATTTACTCCATAGGAAACCAAATCTGTAACAAGGAAAGCATAACGGGCGAATGTGCATCTCTTTATGATGTGGAAAGGGCTGTGTATCCCGTGCCCATGGCTCTTTTTTATTGCTTGATGGTATAAGAACATACCATCAGCACCATGTACTTACGATATACTTCATTTGCCTTTATTCCTGGGAAGGGATTCTTTTGATTCTTTATTTGTGATGTAAAGCCCTGTCTTGCAACAGAAAGCTTCCCTTTAGGCTGCTATTACTCTCCAGGAACTGCTGGTGTTAATTAAAAGTAACCCTGAAAAGAGAGAAGGGGAGGGAGAGAGAGAAAGAAAGAAAGAAAGAGGAAGCACTATTTTCAGCTTACCTTGAAATAAACTGGGCTAATATTTTCTGTTTATATATATTTCAGCTAAGAGAAGATGAGGAAGAGAGGGGAGGGAGACAGACAGACAGACAGACAGACAGACACTTGCTTCAAAGGAGAAACATTATATTGGCAATTTTGGATTTGAGAATTATGGTGTCTAAGTCTACAATTTTTATGTGTGATTTTATGGGTCAATAGAGGCTTATAGAAGTTGTTGGATTTTTATTACTGATGATTTTTGAGAGGTACTTAGCTGCCCTGAACTTTTAGTCCAATGTTTGAAAAAAAAATGCTGCACAAAGAAAGTGCAGCTGCTGCACTTGACTTTATGTGATGTTTAGTGCTACAGCAAATGAATTATTTAATTTTGTGATGCAGAGGGGAGGGAAAATAACACCTTTCACAGGCTATTTAATATTTTAAATTTATGGACACCAACCTGGAGTGTCATTCTTGGACTGATGGCTTGTCCTCCCCTCCCCTCTATAGCACAACTTATGAAAAGCTATCAGGACAGAGGGAGATTTCTGAAGGCCTGAATAATTGAATTTCCTTCATGTTGTACTATTTTATTGCAGCAAGAGACAGAGAACTATGTCATAAAACTTGACATTGCAAACTATGACTTGCAAATCAGATACAAACTACTTCTTTCACTATAGCTTTCATGCATGAGAGGGCATGTGTGTTTGTGTGGGTGTATTCTGTGTCAGGGTTGCAAGTAATAGATCCATTGCAAACAAAAACTCTGAGACAGGTAAATTCCTCAAATAATAGCTTTATTGGAAATATCAAATTGAGACATACCTGCTGAAAACCAACTCTGAGAGGCCCATTGGTTTTCACCTAATTAAAAGTAAAAGTTTTTCCCTCAACTCTTCAACACTCAAAGTTTTCCCCAAACAATCAGTCACATGGCCCAGTCATGGCAATGCCTGCAGGTCTGGTGACTCCTTCTTCCTCTGTCCAAGTGTAAGAACATCATTGGTTCCCAGGGGAAAGTATTTTATTTTGACTATACAGCCCCAGCTATCTCTAACCCTACCCTCTGTACCCCTCATTCCAGTGTGGTAAGACCGAAGCTCCAAGATGGCTTTGTCTATATCAGCTTCAGGGTTAACATTCAGTTGTGAAGAATACTCAATAGTTGCTGATAAGCTAGGATCAATTCACACTTTACAATAGCCCAAATACTGCCATAATTGTAATAAGTGAGATACACAATTTCTAACTATTTCTTCTTTATTCACAGCAGGAGGTTAACAAGCGGCTGTAACACTTTCGCTTAGGCGCGCTCTCCGCAGAAGACGCGTAAGACCAGAAGCCGTCCTATTTATAACATTTAGCCCAGCAACAAGCGGCGGCTGACAGCTATCTGATCTTGGCGCCAAATACAACAGCCAATAGGAAACAGGTAAACAGTTTACATTACATTTGATGATTTCTGCTTAACAACAACTATTAGAAATTTACCTAGTTACAATTTCTTATAACTTCGGACATAACAATAATATTTAGGTAATTCTAACCAGAGCTGCTTTTTGTAAACTATAATAGTCCAAAATACAGAAGTTATGCAAAAACCTATGGCGGCATTTCATTTTTGTCTCAGAGCAGATGCAAAGTGTTCTGAAGATGGAGGATGTACCATCAATCCTGTGTCATAGTCAGATCATTTTCTTTGCTCTTTGGTTGACTGCTGCATACCTTCCTGCAGAATGTTTGGACTTATAAGATCAAACTCATATCTGAGGGGCCCAGGGGTGGGTTCCTTCCTGTTCAGACGAGATTGCTGGTCCATAGGTGCTGCAATCTTTTTCTTTTTGAAATTTTTAGCAATTTTTTCCCTGTTTGGATGGCTCCCCCACCCTTCCACTAATTGAAAAAGGGGCCTCCTGCCCACCCCTGTTAATACTTGAAAAGGTTAATACTGACCTTTATTTCTTTGCCCGAAACACAGCTGATCAGTTCCTCAGCTGTGTTTCGGGCTGAATCCTACTACTGAGCCTATGCAGAAGCAGAATTGCATGAGGGGACACACAAAATGTCATGATGCGAACCATGGTGAAGGTAACTGGAACCCACCTTTGCTGAGGGCCCCCTTACTCCAATTTTCTCTGCCCACATGATAGGTTCTAGCATGGTGATCTCCTCTGTCTATGAAATATTTTCATATTGTGGGACTGAAGAAATACGTCTTCTCAGTCAATCTTTGTCTAGATGCAGGACATAAGTGAGAAGTGGTGAAAGGGATTTTTCCAAGAGAAAAAGTTTTGACCAAGGAAAAAAGCTATTGTGATGGATGAGAGAACCAATTCTTTTAGATCTGAAGTCTTATAGGTGGGATACACAATTTTGTGGGCAGAAAAAATAGTAGCTGATGCCAGGACAAAATTCAGTTTGTTTACTTTCAATTTGCATTTATATTTAATTAAAAGTGACTTTGGTTAATATTATTACGTTCCAGTTATATTTTCAATCATTACCTCCTTTTAATAATTGCAAATTGTTAATAGGTTTCCTTGGAGGGCTGCCTCCAAGCTTACAGGAGCAGTATGCAGCCTATGATTTCAGGTGTGCATGCAAGGGGGTCCGATTTCAAGCCAGAAAACAATAATGTGATTTTTACCAAGACATGTGAATCATTGCTTCTTTCAATTAAGTCACTCATCCACTCATTAAGGAGTTGGATAATCAGATAAGATGAAGCTGTTCAATGAGAAGAGTGAATAAAGCTGCCAATGATGCTTATTTCCCTCATGAGCAGTTGGCGGTCTGAAGAGTTTCTGTCCCCTGGCATTTACATCTACTGCCTCAGCAAGAGTTGAGAAATGGACCTTTAATGATAAAGCAAATATACTTAAACTACTTTCAATTTCATAAGGTTTCTCTATTAAGCAGTCACTCTGTGGAACAAAACAAAGTCCACTTAAAAAAAAGTTTATTGGCTCTGGGTTATACTACAGTCTTTATATTAGATGGTGAGATTGCCAAGGTAGCACCTGAGCTCCAAACCAGAAAGGATGTGTGATTTAAATCAAAATGGGATTGTACTGCTCTGAATGATGAAAATTTATGGGTCTGTTTGGGCCTGTTTCGCTCCAGATCTGAAATCAATGATTTGGAATGAAGTTGGACTAGGATAGAGTGGTGGTTGATCTCCAGATCAATAATTTAAGAAGAGCAAAAACAAGTCTATCCCATGTGCCAAATTGCAAACTTGGCCAAATTAATGTCCAGGTGAAAGTTGCGCCAGGACGCGCACTTTGCCGGTGTGTCCCTGGTCTCATGAAGCATTGCGAGACCACAGGAGACCATTTTGCTCCTTGCACACTGCCTCGTGTTTAGCCAGCGGCGGTTCCAGCTATAAAAGGGCTGCATCTCAGGCTCTCCTCCTTTTACCCCCCGGCTGCCGAAGAGTGAACACCCACTGCCCTCTGCTATCTTTCAGTGTACTTAAAGGGGGAGGGTGAATAGGAATTTTTTGTGGTCTCAATGCTTTAATTGCTGCCATGTTTTCACCTATTCCACACTGGGGAATGAGGGTGGAATGGTTAGGGCATGCGGTACATTTTAGTCAAGAATTTGGTTGATTTGGCTTTCCCTCTGGTCACTGGGATTGGCAGGTTAGAGGTGGAAATCAGCAGTGGTAGCAACTTTGTGTTCTCCTTTAGGGCATCTTTTGAAAAATGATGGGCAGCCTCTCCCCAGGACCTTAAGGTGTTGCACAACCTGGGCAACTGAAGAGGGGATGCCCTTGGGACTCACTTATCCCAATAACCGAAAGGGGCAGGATGCCAAGACATGGCATCCCACATGCCAAGACGTGGTGAAGGCAGGGTACCTTCATCTGGTTCAAACAAGAGCTACACCCATAGTTGCTCAGGGAGGTTATTTCATGAATTACTTCTGCCCCAAAGTTTTTAGTGACCTCTGCAGGTCCTGGTTATTAGTTGATAATCAGTTAAAGTTCATTTAACTTTAATAAAGTGACCCATTTAACCCAACTCCTGTGTCCATGTTCTTATTCCGCGTCTGGCGCAATTAGACTTTTAAAGTTTAGGAAGCTTATGCAACATTTGGAATTATATACAAGCTCTCATTCTAATACTGAAAACTCCTTTCTGAGCCAACACTTAGAAATTGCACCTGAATTCCATATTTGCTGCAGCTGATCTGTGGTTAGTTCCAGTGCAGGTTTTGCATGTCTTTCAATTCTGATTAGAAGCATTAGCAATGTGTGCCTATATACAGTTGTATATATCTCATTGCAAAATGATGTGAAATGAGTTTATGAGCTGAAGGTGGTAACCACTGTGGGCTATTATAGTAGATAACCAGAATATAATTTTGAGATGTCCATTACTAAAATAGCTTTTTCCAGTTCAGTTAATGATGCTGACAAATGTCGTGGATTCTACACAAGTTCCTCTCTATCTCTTTTGCCTGGTTGCTCTACCAAGATACTTATCTCTTCTTCCTTGTCCCACAGAGAAACAATATCTTGATCCTAATTGGTGGCAGTTTGAGATATAGTCAGTTTCGAAGTTATGGAGGAATGTCTTAGAATTTCAGTCTACAGTAAAATGAATCAATGTGAAAAACAAGATTGGAAGGTTATTTTGAGTATGTCTTTTGGAATTCCTTCTAATATTTTTAACAGTACTAGTTGGATGTGTGCTTCCATATTCTGGGAAGTATGGGGCAGGCTGAATTCTGGGTTATGGAGAGAGGAACTTAGAATGGTGCAATCAGCATTATTCCAAGCTTCTGTCCATCTGTTTCTCCCTTGGGGGCAATTGTCAAACTTTTCTAGATATTTTTACTCTATAGTGCTGGTCTGATTAAAATTTGGTCCTTGTTCTAGTTCCGTGATGGTGAACCTATGGCATGCATGCCACCTGTGGAACACAGAGCCATGTTGGAGGGCAGGTGAAACTTTGCCCTGTGTCAGCTCTTCCACATATGTGCATGCTGACCAGCTGATTTTTGGCCTTGGGAAAAGCTGTTTCACCCTCTGGATGAAGCCCTGGAGGCAAAAAAAATAACTAATGAACAAACCAGAAGTTCAGAAAAATGCACTTCTGGTTTGCCCTTGTGCTGTTTTTTTGCACTTATTGTGCAAAAACAGCACAATAGGGAAACCGGAAGTGCATTTTCCAAACTTCCGTTTTGCTCGTTGTGCTGTTTTTTGCATTCTGGAGCTTCAGGAAGCTTCCCTGAACCCTCTGGAGTGCAAAAAGCAGCAAAACGGCAATCTGGAAGTGCATTTCCCCAAATCTCCGGTTTTCCCATTTAGACATTATTTTCACGTACCAGGCTTTGCTATGGTCTGTGAACATATGAGGGGGCAGCACGGGAGAGGGAAGGGGTGTGGGTATATGCATGCATGGTAGCACACCCACCCACCCCCTTTGGCACATGAAAAGTTTCGCCATCACTATTGTAGTTCAATTTCTATATGGTTATTATGCTGACAAAAGTCCTAACTCTTTCTTGCTAGGTGGCTGAATGGAAAGAAGAAAGAAATTTAATTGGACCTTCTGAGACTCAAGATATATGTTTGATAATCCACACATAAGGATGGTTGATCCACTTATTTCAATAGTACACATGCAAGTAAAAAAACATGCAAGTAGGCTAGTTTGTGGGTTAATATCACAAGCTTGTCTCTAAATATATATAGCTATAGCTACGGTTCAAAAGTGTTTCTGCCATAGCTGTTCATACCAGCATTTAAATTCTTATATGCAATTATGTTTATATCAATAAAAGCTCTCAATTTTATAGAATGGAAAGCAATAGGATTTTCACAACTTTTTTTTTCTCTTTTTTTCTTTTTTCTTTTTGGAATATGTATCAAATATTGTGGTTCTACCATTTCTTCCTTTCCTGAAAATTAGGCAACCATTCTGTTTTTTCAATAAATCAATTTAACAAATCATGCTTAATGGATGAGTTGTTATGATATCTCCTCTGAAATGTCAACACGTTTATGTCAAACAGTATAAATATTCGCCTTTCTTTTTTCTTTTTGGTTATGCCAAGCCATCTTGCGCTGTTTTAATCCTCCTAAAGTCATTCTTCCAAACAAAGCATGCTGCAGCAGTTACAAAAGGCTCTGTAGTTCCAGTCTTTAGCTCTGACAATGTACAAATATGGACATGTTTTAATGCTCTAAAAAAGCCGGCTGAGGAATTCTGGGAGTTGAAGTCCACAAACCTTAAAGTTGCCAAGGTTGGAGACCCCTGCTCTAAAATATGGACTTTAACATCTCAAATGAAATAAGGATCAAACATGGAACAACAACATATTTTTTTTTCATGGCAGCAATAGCAACAAACATAAAATATGATATTCAAGAACAAGAGGAAAGGTAAATCATTTTATTCCTCCTCATACCCACCTATTACTTATGGCACCGCCTTCTGCCGCATGAATCCCAGTGTCTGGTTAGGTCCTACAGAATTGGCCTTCTCCAGGTTCTATCAACTAGACAATGTCATTTGGCGGGGTCGAGGGGAAGAGCCTTCTCTGTAAGGCCCCAGCCCTCTGAAATCAACTCTCCCCGGAGAGTCATACTGCCCCAACCCTCCTTGCCTTTCGTAAAAATTTGAAAACTTATTTATGCCACCAGGCTTGAGGTCATTAGATCCCAGCCTCTGGCCACTGAATGCTTAGTATGTTTGGTTTGTATTGAATGAATGATTTTTGATATTCAGCTTTTATACTGGTTTTATACTAACTATTTATATTAATTGGATCTAATTATATTTTGCATGCTGTTTAATTGTTGAAATGTTGTGAGCCTCCCACAGTCCACGGAGAGGGGTGGCATACAAATCAAATCAAATCAAATCAAATCAAATCAAATCAAATCAAATTAATCAACCAGCCAGCCAGCCAGCCAGCCAGCCAGCCAGCCAGCCAGCCAGCCAACCAACCAACAAACAAACAAACAAACAAACAAACAAACAAAAACAAACAAACATTTATGAACCAAAAGTCTGTATTATTATTATTGTTGTTGTTGTTGTTGTTGTTGTTGTTGTTGTTGTTTAGATTTAATGTTTTTATTAGATTGGTCAGTTTTCATAGCATTAAATACCAAAATAAATCTGTATTGTATTACATTGCTAAACTTTACTAGGTCAAAGGACAAGTTTAAATGCCTAGAAGTCTAGGTCATCTCCATGACCATGTGCATGTCTCTTCCCTCATTTCATCTTCCTTACCTCTGCCACAAACTCCAGGACATGATGGGTTCTCAAGGTGGGAGAATACAATCCAAAGCCTCAGTCTACCCCCTTATTTTAAGTTGTGACCAAGGCTTTGGATGAGCTGTCAGGCAGCAAGACCAAATCAACCTCTTATCAGTCCATGTATTATTATTTCAAGCAGAAATGAGTAAGGAATCAGCAGTTAACTAGAAGGAAATAAAACATAGATATTATCATAAACAAACAGACAGACAGACAGACAGGCAGATAGATAGATAGATAAAGAAACCCATAAATAAATGTCTCCATACAATGAATTAATAGCATCACTAAACTTTCCACGGTTAAGATATATAACCCAATGCCAGTGACTTCATAGGGATATTAAATAAGAATCAAAAATGATCAAGCACTGTGGTTCCTCACAAAGCAAAGGTCCAGGGCCTGATATCTCTACCCCTCTATTCATCTTCCTGCCATACTGACTAGAACTAGATGCAAAGGAAGGAATACCGCTACAACATTATGCCTCAAATCTGAGCTGGTCCTAAGTAAACCATTATCAATGATATCAAAACCTGTCAAGAAATCAACAATAACTAGGTTAATCACAAACTGCATTCTAACCCTAGGAGATTAACAAGCATCATCCAGATTTTCTCAATATTATACACAGAGTTGACATGTGTCCATAAGGGTTGCAAATAATTTATTTTCTCCAAATCTTTCTGAAATTGCACCTTGGCTAACTTCTTAGCAACCTTTAGCAAAAACAGAAGGTTAGAAACTGATTGGAAAGGTAGTTAACCCCAGATGAGCAATGTCCTCAATAACAGACCAAATCATAGTCCTCAATAACAGACCAAAGAATATATGGCCATGCTCTCCATAGCAGAGAAAAGTAGATTATTTCTAAAAATTATTAGCAAATGTTTGAACATTTAACATTGGCAATAAGAAATACTTCTGCCATTACTGATAGAAATTACACCCCGTGTAGTTTTTTGTTTCAACTTTAGTTGCACCTCCTGTCATTAGCAATGAAAATAATATGTCCACAAATAAAATAGAGCATTTTTGAAAAGCTAACACCATCCTGAGAAAAAGGAAAGTGCCAGAAAGATATTCCAAATAACCCCACTGTGATTTTGTTTAAGAGATAAACTTGAAGAAACTTTCAGCCTGTTTACATAATTCCAGAGGAAAATCCAGTAAGAACTCCAGGTATGTTACTTACTATAGTGAGGTAGTTACATAGTTTATTTTCTCATTGGGGTTGGACTTGATGACCTGTAAGGTCCCTTTCAACTCTAATAAATAAATAAATGAATGAATGAATGAATGAATAAACAAATAAATAAACAAATAAATGCACCATAGATGTAACCTTGTTCTTGAGTGAAGCTGAAACTTTAAATTAGTAAATTATTAAACTTAAATAAGAATGCTATTAACTCACATTGAGTATCTATGATACCATCTACAATTATGAATCCAGGAATACTAGATTAATAGTACATAGGAAGAACAAATATTATGAATTGATCCCAAATGTATGGATTCTTACTAAAAGTGTCACATGCCATTCAGAAGTAAATGAGACTCTTTGCTCTCATATGTGACATATATGGAATATTCCAGCATTTTAGACCTGGCCAGCTTTCATTTTGCTGCATGCAATACATTACATTTTATAAGCAAGAGTTTTTTTGGCTTCATTCCATAATTTAGCAGGCAAGAACGAGAGCATAAATGGTACTGGGATGATTGATCTGTGAGCCATAACTCAATCCAAGGGAGCTGTTTCTGGAATTTGATTAGATGCCGAGAATATTAAAAGGCACAAATACATTTATGAATTACAAAGTGCTCACCAATGAGGCTTAGAATTGAGTCCATTGATTCATTAATTGAACTCAACTGAATTGTAATAGCACTTAATGTTCATTAGCCCTTTATTAGTATAATACAGCAAATTTTTATATGGCCTTGTACATCTCTCTGGAAGTGTTCATAACAAAAAGTTTCCTGTTCCTATTGAATGGCCATTCCAGAAATTAAATGTAATGTATACCAGACAACGTCTTTCTCTATTGGTTGCCTGAGAAAGTTGCACAGTTGTGGAATTTATATCTTTGTCTTGTTCATTTTAAGAATGGATTTTCTTCTGCTCTGACATAGTATCTCTTCTGGGAAGGATTATGGCAGCCAATGACCCTATAGTGTCCCCTGCATGGATAAGTCTCACCTCCTAGTTATATCTTTTCTGCAATGACAAAAGGATAATCACATTGCTCACTAATATAGTTTGCTCATGGTTTCTATGACTGACTATTTGATGGAATGCATATTTTTCACATAAAGAATATATATGAGAAGAAAGGGAATCTGGGGCATACTAACGACTCCACAGCCCAATATTATATAGCACACTGGTCCCTTACTTGCATATCTGAAAAGGCAAATCTATGTACATTCATCTGAACCCATGTCAGTTTCTCTTTTCTTAGATACAGAAGATGTAAGAACAGAGGCAAGACTAGCAGATGGAATGATTTTTAGGCACACTTATACTCTTTTTTATTGGAAAATGTTTGGAAGACTTGAAAATGACAATTGATGTCATTGTCCCTACTTTTTTTCCAATGCTCAAATTTCATATTTTCTTTTCCATACATTGAACTTTTGCCGATTCTGGGTATTTGAAAAGAGATACTTCAGATATTGTGGAATAAATAGTAGGTTGTTATTGTTCCTCTTTCTCATTGTTATCTATCATTTCATAGAAAGAGGCAGGAATATACTATGATGTCATTGAGGATTTTTTAAAATGTTCCATTGAGTGAAAAATAACTCATACTGACTAGAAAGAAATATTTGCCGGAATGCCTATGGTCTGAAACACCTAGAAAAACACATAACACATTCCCATCAATTGTTACAATTTTTTCACTTAAATTGCAGTTGCAAGTGAATTTAAATCCTTGTCTTCATTTTCCATGAAGCACTTGGGAGAGACTCTTCATGAACTGAACTCATTAACCCCCCTATACTCTGAGTTATCTTTGAGATTAGGCATTTGGCTAAGAACTGAGAGTTTGAGATAGCCATCGGCCAGATAGCCTGAAGGTTTCACTCTTATCATCTTTTTGCCTTTGCCAGAATTCAGACTCATCACCGTTATCCTCAATTGGACTAAAGGTACTATTTACCTCATCACATAGCCCTATTTTGACACAAAGATGCATCCATTAGGCACAGATCTTCATCTCAAACTGTCAGCATCAAAAGCAGTATTTTATTTTATTTTGCACTGAAATGGCCAAAAATCCAAAAACTTGCAGATTGATTTCCTCTGAGTTTGATGCAGGAGTCAAATGGGGGGTTGAACACCTGTCAATATGTAACACATACTTTTAAAAGAAAGAAAGAAAGAAAGAAGGAAAGAAAGAAAGAAGGAAGGAAAGAAAGAAGGAAAAAAGAATTAGAAAAAAAAACTTTCTGAAAGGTTGAAATAGTAGATTTTCATATTTACTTAAACAACTATTCACAAGTAATATAAAAGCACAAATTAAAAATACTAGGTAAAATTACATACATTTAGCTTGCAAATACTTTAGATATTATAGTAATTTACAAAACTATTGAAATATTAAAGCATGAAATTCCATGGCCATTCCAGTACCCCATTTTCCAAACACTCTAAAATCAACATTATTTTATTTTTCTTGGGGATATGCATCGTCTGATATAAGGAACTGAAAATGTCATTAAATTTATCCTCTGATTCCTCATTTCCTAAATTCTGTGAGTGCCTATTGTTGCTGAATTAATTTTTAATTGTTCTCTGTGCACATCTAAAACTCTTTTGCATTGTATTTTTTTTAAAAAAAAACAGGGAGCACTAGATACCTTAGTAAGTTTTATATCTCTTCTGATTTTTGTTTTCCAGACAAGTTTACTATATTGAAACATCTAGTGTGTGCTGCACAAATGGAGATGTCACATCCCTTTCACTCTTTACTCCACAACTGAAAACTCTTCTGCTTGAAGTCTCGAGAGACTTTCGTTTGGATGGAATTTTGGCAGTTTGTGTTCAATTTGCCGATGGAAGTAAAAAAAAAGAAGAAGAAGAAAAGAAAATGGGAATTATTTGCTACTTTTGCATGTTACTAAATTTCTGGTCCTCTCTTTTATCAAAATATCATTGGCAGTGGGATGGAAAACACATGTTCCCATTATCATTTCCTGCTCATCAATGTTGATCTGTCACATGTCACATTTTCTTTCCTTGGAGACATATGGTGAGTGTTAGGGATAATAGCTGCAGTATGTTGATCCAAACTTGACAAGTTCTATCTGACACATGAGATGAATGAGTGACATTTGCCTTGACAGATGAAAAGGAGGTGGATGCAATTTTTTGACACTCCTTTTATTTCCAAGGATGCTTTAATGGAACAGAAGTCATTGTTTTGGAATTTATAATTATTTTTTTAGTATTAATCTTTTTCTCCATTCTATCACCTCTTTCTTATCCCCCTCTCTCCTGGTCATTACTGATGTTATGACTGCATGATCACTCCATAGTTGAAATTATTATATTTTAGGAAGAAAGGAAGGGAGAAAGGGAGGGAGGGAATGAGGGAGAGAGAATGGCAAGGATGGTGGGAGAGAAAATTGATGTGTGTGCTCTTTACAATGCCTTAAAATATTTCCTCTGACTGTCTCTTGAAAGCATGAGACAACCTCTCTGAAATAAGCCCATCTTCATATATAAATGCAGCATCAAAGCGTTGGATCAGAATTTGGCTTAGAATAAAACATTTTTTAACAGAATCCCTTTTTTTCCCCTTTCGTTTTCTTTTTCTTCTGCTAATCACCATAGGCTTTCCTGTATTTAGATTAGCAATCACTGTTGGAAAAAATATCAAGGTTGATTGCACTTTGTAGTTAATAGTTTAGAGACAATTATTTTGTAACTGCCAATATTTTGTTTTGAAACTCCTAATAATTCAAAGCCTTGGTATAAAGGGAATCTCAACTGTGAAGTTGAGTATTAATTTTAGAAATAATTTCTTATTATGATTTTCAGGCCTACGTGAGATAATAAACTGGTATCAGTAGTTTGACTATTCTCATTCCTTGAAAAGTCAATCTTGGGCTCCTTTCATTTCCCTTTCATCAGTGCTTTAAAGTAGACCACACTGGGTTACCAGAGTTATAAATGGCAGTACTATTTTATTATAAGATTACAGTAAAAGAATTTTATAAGAGTAATTGCACTCCCCCCGATCCTAATGAGACCTTACTTCTGAGATGGTTACTCATAGTACATAGAAACATATAAACATAGAAGTCTGACGGCAGAAAAAAGTCCTCATGGTCTATCTAGTCTGCCCTTATACTATTTTCTGTATTTTATCTTAGGATGGATATATGTTTATCCCAGGCATGTTTAAATTAAGTTACTGTGGATTTATCTACCACGTCTGCTGGAAGTTTGTTCCAAGGGTCTACTACTCTTTCAGTAAAATAATATTTTCTCATGTTGATTTTGATCTTTCCCCCAACTAACTTCAGATTGTGTCCCCTTGTTCTTGTGTTCACATTCCTATTAAAAACACTTCCCTCCTGAACCTTATTTAACTCTTTAACATATTTAAATGTTTTAATCATGTCCCCCCTTTTCCTTCTGTCCTCCAGACTATACAGATTGAGTTCATTAAGTCTTTCCTGATACATTTTATGCTTAAGACCTTCCACCATTCTTGAAGCCCGTCTTTGGACCCGTTCAATTTTGTCAATATCTTTTTGTAGGTGAGGTCTCCAGAACTGAACACAGAATTCCAAATGTGGTCTCACAAGCACTCTATATAGTGGGATCATAATCTCCCTCTTCCTGCTGTTATACCTCTAGCTATGCAGCCAAGCATCCTACTTGCTTTCCGTACCACCTGACTGCACTGTTCACCCATTTTGAGTCTGTCTGAAATCACTACCCCTAAATCCTTTTCTTCTGAAGTTTTTGCTAACACAGAACTGCCAATACAATACTCAGATTGAGGATTCCTTTTCCCCAAGTGCATTATTTTACATTTGGAAACATTAAACTGCAGTTTTCATTGCTTTGACCATTTATCTAGTAAAGCTAAATCATTTACCATATTACAGAAGCCTCCAGGAATATCAACCCTATTGCACACTTTAGAGTCATCGGCAAATAGGCAAACCTTCCCTACCAAACCTTCCCCTATGTCACTCACAAACATATTAAAAAGAATAGGACCCAGAACAGACCCTTGTGGCACACCGCTTGTAACCTGTCCCTGCTCAGAATACTCGCCATTAACAATAACTCTCTGATGTCTATGCTTCAGCCAGCTGCAAATCCGTTGAACTATCCAGGGATTAAGTCCAATCTTCACTAATTTATCTATCAGCTCTTTATGTGGAACCGTATCAAAGGCTTTGCTGAAGTCCAGGTAGGCAATATCCACAGCACCACCTTCATCCAACACCTTTGTGACATAGTCAAAGAAATCAATGAGATTAGTCTGACATGATTTGCCTTCAGTAAAGCCATGCTGATTTGGGTCCAATAAGTTATTGTTTTTTAGGTGCTGATTTATCCTCTTTTTGAGTAGAGTCTCCATCATTTTAACTACAACTGATGTCAAGCTAACTGGCCTGTAGTTACCAGCTTCTTCTCTACTCCCCTTCTTGTGGATAGGCACAACACTGGCCATTCTCCAATCCTAAGGAATATCTCCTGTTAACAGAGATTGGTTAAACAAATCAGTCAGGGGGGTAGCAATGACAGATCTGAGTTCTTTAAGAACTCTGGGTTGGATGCCATCTGGACCCATTGCCTTATTTATCTTTAATTGTTCAAGTTCTTCTAAGACATCTGCTTCTAAGATCACTGGAGCTGAATCCGTACAGCTGGAAGCAATGCTATATCCCTCTATAGTATTATTTTGTAAGATGTCTTTTGAGAAAACTGAACAGAAGTAGCTATTGAAATGGTCAGTGATCTCCTTATTCCCAATAATGCATGTATTATTCCCGGTACTAAGCTTCATGATGCCGCAATTTTTCTTCTTCCTGTCACTAATATATCTGAAGAAGGTTTTATCCCCCTTCTTTACGGATTTGGCAATTCCTTCCTCTATTGAGGCTTTAGCAGCATATAATATCTGTTTCACCTCCTTCTGTCTCATTTTATACACCTCTCTATCAGCTATACTTCAAGACTCTTTATACCTTCTATAGGCAGCCTTTTTTTCATTGACTATAGCCCTTACATCATTGCTAAACCATAGCGGTTTCTTCTCCCTTTTACCTTTAGTTATTTGCCTTATATACAGTCTAGTGGCTTTTAAGATGGACTTTTTTAATACAGTCCACTGGGTGTTCGCTCCTGCCATTTTATTCCTCCACTTTAATTCATTATTTAAATATTCCCCCGTTGCATTAAAATTTGTTTTTCTGAAATCCAATACTTTGGTTGCAGTATAGGATTGCTCACAATCAGTTTTTACATCAAACCACAAACATAGATGGTCACTGCAACCTAAATTTTCTCCCACCTTAACCTCTTAAACCCAATTCCCATTTGTAAAGACTAAATCTAGAATATTCTCTCTTAACCAGCTGTGCAAGAGCTGCTCCTGTAAAGGCCTCTACTATATTCTTACTTTTGCTTGTAAGGGCACTGGAGATATTCCAGTCAACATCAGGCAGTTGAAATCACCCATAACCACAATATCTCCCTTTACTGCCATTTGGGGAATTTCATCCACCATCTTGTTGTCATATTCCTCAGATTGCCCTGGAGGCCTATAGATCACCCCAATTCTAATGACAGAATCTTCTTTATTTTGCATGCAAACCCAGAGAGTCTCCAGATCTTTACATGTATTTTGAATTAGTGTTGTTTTTAGACTTTCCTTAACATAAATGGCTACTCCACCTCCCCTTCTCTCTATTCTATCCTTCCTATACAGATCATAATAAAGTGATAATGCCTCATTACACTGCACTAGAGAGGCCATACTTAGAATACTGCATCCAGTTCTGGTTACCACAATACAAAATAAAAATAAAAAGTTGAAACCCTTGAAAATATGCTAAGAAGATTATACTGTAAGATTATAAATGATCTGGAGAATAAAATATATGATAAACAGTTAAAGAAATCAGGTATCAAAGAGAAGGATTAAGGGCAGACATAGGTGTCTATGCAACCACTGTGTGAATCAAGCTGTCCAGCTAATTGATGTAAACTTGTTCTTAATGTTCTTAAAATAAAAATCATAAACATCACTGTTGAACCGTTGTTATGTTCCCTCGGCAGTATGCTGTCTTCATTTTAGCAACAGGTTCACTGTTGATATCCAAACAACTCCTTTTTAAAAGGAACTCTTTGATCTTGGTTTCAATTAAATTGAAGGATTTAATTATGTTGTTTTCCAAATAATGGGAGAATACCTATTTCTAACATTAGTATGTGTTTTAAATTACGTTAAAATTATTTCCAGGTTTTTTTTTTAATTGTCAACAAAAAGCCCCATTGCAAGATTTCTCTGATGTACTTTTAGGCAAGGATAGATTTTGATTCAGTTTTAGTTTTTGAGGTCAGAGGCAGGGGATAGGGGAGGCATGTTTAACTCCACATCTTCAGTTCAACTCAATGTGCTAACATGAAATGCAATTCATTTTCTCAAACTCTGTAAACTCTTTCCTACATGCAGACATAAAATAAGCTGATCAAACCAAGCCATGGCTTCTAATCCCACTACATCCTTACAGAGAGTTGATTATGTTGGAAAGGAAAGACTGATATCAAAGCTTAGCAGTCTTCCCAATAAATATCAGTCGAGAGGATAGGGCATATGATTGGAGCCAAAGCTTTCCAAAGCAAATATCTACTTTTGAAATGACTTTCAACCTTTTGATTTTATACTTCCTGTGACAGATTTAATATCTTTCACAGAACATGGCCTTCAAAGGTTTTCAAGTATTTTACAGAGCTTGTCAGAAGAGACGGCTTAAATAGAATGGCAAACTCTTTGCTTTCACTCCTGGCTTGCAGTAATAATATTTTCCCCCTCATGGAAGAAGGAAATAACATTTAAATTACAACACGAAAGGACTTTCACAGCCAAATGTTAGGCTTGAAGTGTATATAAAGTTAATACACTGCACAAAGAAACCCTTTGGGTGATATACAAACTAAAGTGCACTTATTTTATTTAATATATATACTATATAAAAAATTTTGATCGAAGAAACTATATAACAATTTCAGAAAAATGTAAAAACTTTAATATTAGTTTAAAAAGTAAAATTGGTTCCAATAAAATTTGAAGTCTAATGAATATTTTATCCTATCTATCTATCTATCTATCTATCTATCTATCTATCTATCTATCTATCTATCTATCTATCTATCTATCTACCTATCTACCTACCTACCTATCTATCCAACCCTTCAGTCAAATCATAATACCTCAGGAAGGATTTGCTTCAGAGTATCTTGGAAGGGTTATACTAATTCCAGAGAAAGTTTTTAGATTGAATACATTTAATAGTGTATTATTTTTTGTTACTTTTCAGAATTACAATTACTTTAATTTTATACAATGGTACTTCTACTTAATAATGCCTCTACTTAAGAACATTTCTAGATAAGAACTGGATGTTCAAAATTTTTTTGCCTCTACTTAAGAACCATTTTCTACTTAAGAACCCGAGCCCAGAAAAATTTCCTAGGAAATTTGAGAGCAGCACAAAGGCCTGGCCAGCTTCCTGCCATTCCCGTTTTAATCCCGTCCATCTCAGGCTTTTCCGGCCTGCCAGAGGAGCCTTTTGGTGGAGCTTAAGGAAGCTTTGGCAGTCCAGAGAGAACGAAGCATTTTCCTTTCTCTGGGCACTTGGACAGAGAATAAACCTCTGCCAGAGCCCAGAGAAAAGAAACGTTCGCTTCTCTCTGGGCACTCGGGGAGTCACCATGGCAAAGGAAAGACTCCGGCTACAAAGCAAGTGAGCAAGAGGAGAGGGGAGCCCTTCATCATGGGAAGGAAGAGGCAGCAGGTAGCAGCAGAAGTAGCCAGTGTATGGGAGGCAGTGTATGGGAGACAGCTTCGTGCTGAGTGTATTGGAGGCACGTGCTCCTCCTTCCTTTCTCAGGGTCCCTCTTTTTTTTTAAGCCTTAAAGTTTTGGATTTTTTTGATTCCCGTCACCTCACCTTCTTCCTTTCGCAGTGACTCTCCTCCTCCTCTTCTTCCTCCTCCCACCCAAATTCCGAGCTTTTATTTCTTTCCTAATGGGTTTGCACGTATTGTTTGCTTTTACATTGATTCCTATGGGAAAAACTGCTTCTACTAGAAAGAACATTTCTACTTAAGAACATGGTCATGGAACTAATTAAGTTCTTAAGTAGAGGTACCACTGTAATTTGCTTTATAATATGATACTCATCCTGGAATGCTTTCCTCTCTCTTAACAACAATTTTGTGAAGGAAGTAATATTTGAGCTAAAATAGATGTCATTTAGTCATCATACGTAGCTTTAACATTGTTTAATTTGCTTGTTTTAAACCATCAATACTAGTGGATATAATTATATTTTGTGCTGAAAAAAATTCTGTAGACTAAGACTATGAATATAATTATAATTTAATATATAGTTCATCCTTTTTCTTGATAGCTCCTGCCTGTTATTAGGCTTCTAGAAAATGCTTGCTAAAAGAGCCAGCCCACTAGTAAGTATTACAAAATGGGGGCTCCTTTGGTACAGGACCTAATTCTCATTGATCCTAGAAACATGTGAAAGCATAGATTTCCATAGTTTGTCTAAATGCTTTATAGAATGGTATTAGTTCCTCACTTGATCTTGATTGAATCCTTCTGTTAATGCAATTTAGGATTACAATGGCTTCTTTGGATGCTTTTTTGGCTGCACATTGCTGGATCATATTTAGCTGGTTGTCTACTAAGACTCTAAGATCCCTCTCACAGTCGCTGCTATTAAGCCTGGTTTCACCCAGTTTATATTTGTTTTTTTTGTTTTTTCTTACCTAAATGTAGGACTTTAGTTTTTTATACATTGAATTTTATTTTGTTAGATAGGGCCCAATATTAAGGGCTACTCGTTGACTACAATTTGTCAGCCAGTTTAAAATCCATCTAGTGGTGAAGCTATCTATCCCACTTTTTTCTAGGCTATGAAGAAGTAGATTGTGGTCTACTTTGTCGAATGGCTTGCTGAAGTCTAAGTACATTATGTCCACAGTATTTTGCTTGTCTACTAATTTAGTCACTATGTTGAAGAATGAAATAAGATTAAGTGGCCATGGGTATGTCAGATTTAGTAGATAAATTACAGTCCGCGTGGAATATAATGAATCAAATCTGGAGGTGATGGAGTAAGTTACAGAAACGGCTTTCAAACGAAGTTACTTTTATTAAGAAAATAAGAAAAATAGCTATGCCTGATCCCGGGCAACTTCTATGTGTGTTACATCGTTGAAGACTAGAGAGAAGAGAAGATGGATTCTTCCCAAGAAGAAAGAAAGTGATGCTGGCAGTCCAGGCAGGATTTTACATCATAATGGGTGGAGCTAAACTAACATAAACAAAGTTAACTATTTAATTACTGAATGTCTCTGAAGCAATACACAGCATGACAGGGTACCTGTATAGTTGTACTATCATGAGGGAGAGGAATCATTTCTCTATCCATATTTCTCAGACCATACACAATTATATAGAACTTTGTCATGCCTTTTCAGTTATCCTTTTTTGCCTTACACTGGAAAGTTTCCGAGAACCAGTTGTTAAGTATTTGTACTAATTTCAGCAACTATGCTATAAATTCACATTTTTCTTGCTTCTCTAGGCAGAACGGGTGGGAATGTCCAGAATGTGTCTGACAGGGATCAAGCTTTGCATTATAGCCAAACCATAATCTTAACGGGTTCCCTTCCAACATTTCTGGACACCGAGCTGATCCAGGCAGTGCAGGGAGACAGGGGGAAAGATTTTTTGACTTAGTTGCTCTAATTGAAGTAAAATTCTGGGACATAAGTCCTTAATGAAAAAGATAATTGTTACATATTTCTTTTAATAGAATTGCATGTGTACAATTTGGGTGTATGCATAAACATTTCTTTCAGTTTATAATGTATCCATATATTTAATTCAGGAAGACTCTGGGCACAAAGTTGTATTAAATTAATTCAGTTCTAAGCAGCATTGTGGCAATGAATCTAGGATTGCAGCCGATGTCTTTTAACTAATATTTTTTTTCTGTGTGCTCTATCAGAAATATTAAAAGACTGAAAGAGTTAAATAAAGTGGGACAGGGGGAGGGAGGAACCTACAAGCACTTGTGCTTTGACCATTTACATTGCATGGAATATCAAGCTATTTTTCTTTATGCCTTCAGTTCTCTCAGTAAAGAGAATAGGACCACATTTTATAACCTTTCATTATTAAGAACTGACATCCAGCTCAGTCCAAAACATAAACTTTCATTTTAACTATATTATTTAAAGAAGATTCTCAAATTTATGACATCAAAAGAATGAGAAAAAAAATCAATCCTATTTGAAATTTTAGGAGGTCACAGCATTGCAAAGTTTGAGAATTTCTGCCTTATTGGAATAATTATGATTTTCCATTTAAAAACTCTTCGTTGAAATAGTACTTCCTAATTTTTAATTGCTTCCTAATAGTTAACTGCTTGAACATTTCATATTTTGAAGAGCTAACACTACAAATTAATGTTGGAACAAGTTGCTGGCTAATTTAGGTTTCTTGCATACCACCCCATCATATATCAATATTCATTGCCATGCAATAACAACAACAACAACAATAATAATAATATTAAAACCCTGGTTTCTTTTTTAATTCTCAATTGTTTGGGGGCATCATTTTTATTATAAAATTGTTGATATCTAATATTTATTCAGATTGATTTTTATTTTTTGCACCATTTACAAATATATAACATATATTTGTAAATGAAGAACAATCATACGGTTATAAATTTTAGCTTCCCGTGGTTTTTGTCCGGATGAGAAATTGCCAAAGTCATTCTCTACTTATTGTACAGCAGATCAAATTATGCTGTACAAACACCAAATATGTTAAAAGAAACAGATGAGAAAAAAGTAATATAGCATATACAGATTTTAAACATAAGCAAGACCCTAAGACAGTGATGGCGAACCTTTTTTCCCACAGGTGCCAAAAGAGCATGTGTGCATGCTATCACACATGTGTGAGTGCCCACACCTGTAATTCAATGCCTGGGGAGGGCAAAAACAGCTTCCCCCATCCCCCAGAGACCCTTTGCGGACTGAAAAACATCCTGTTTCCCAACTTCTGGTGGGCCCAGTGGGCTCGTTTTTCACCCTCCTGAGGCTCCAAAGGCTTCCCTGAAGCTGGGGGAGGATAAAAATGCCCTCCCCTCCCCCTCCCACAGCCTCTGTGTGAGCCAAAAATCAGCTGACTGGCACATGCCTGTTGGAGCTAAGCTAGGGCAACAGCTCGCTTGCCAGCAAATATGGCTCTGTGTGCCACCTGTGGCACCTGTTCCATAGGTTCGCCATCACTAAGACATTGTTTATTATTCAGCAAAACAATCAAAAGGATATATTATTATATATTATATTAATATAATATATATTTCCTATATTAACTGGGAACTGCCTCTGTTAGTGTCATAAGGCACAAACAAATTAAATATTCAGGTAATATTTATTCATGGCACATTATAGGGTTCATTCTCAGCTTCACTTAGGCAAGTCCTGGCTGAGTTTTGATAAATCTAATTAGAGAAAAGCCTAACTGGTATGCTGATAATACAGTAGGCCTGGTAGCATAGTGGCTGGTAAAGTGCATCATTGCAAATGCTTCCCACAGCCTGGAGGCTAATCCTGTTGGAGATGGAGGCTGACTCAACTTCCATCCTTCTGAAGTGAGCAAAAAGTGGACCCAGATTGTTTAGGTCAATAGGCTTGACATGGTAAACTGCCCAGAGAATGCTGTAAACCATTATGGTGTGGTTTATAAGTCTAAATGTTATTGCTACTGCTACTGCTATAATAATTTGATAATCTATTAAATTTGTATGTTATCTGACTCTCAATAATTATGAGTGGTTCACACAATTAAATGAAGAATTTACAATGAAATAAACATTAAAAATAAAAACAAAAAAAGGAAAAACAAGAGTATGTTCTGGATGTTGGAGGCAATATCATTCTAGAGTACAGATGTTACTAAAGGCAAGATGCACTTCCCAGGTCCTGGCATTGTTAATCAAAGGAAACTGAAGTGTGCCAACATTATTGAATTGAATCAATCAGTCAGAATTTATAAGAAACAGGAAATCCTTCAATTAATCAGGCCCTATATTATGTAGGGCTTTATAGATAACAAACATATCTTGATTTGCACCTGGAAGCAAGCTCTTGCAGTTTTGGAAGCAGGGGTGCTCCATGGATATTCTGGTCCCAGATAGATAGCATTGCAATCAAACCACAAATTGACTACAATGAGTTTCTGCATGAAGGACATGAATCACTGCCTGAAGGGTCTTCTGATCTATGAAAGGTCACAACTGATGTATCTCAGATGAAGTTACCCAAAGACCTTCCTAGTCACAGCTGATACCCGCTCTTTAAGCATACCTGCTGGCCTCCAGATTGTGTACGGAGGATAAAGTGCTACCACATTCAAGGTCAAAGATCTTCTCAGTTCAAACATCTACAGTGATTTAGTCTAGGTAGGATTAAGTTGGTCCTACCTAGAGATGGTCCATACAGCCTCCATGCACTGAGACAGCACCTTGATAACCTATCTAGCTCAAGGTTAAAAAATGTAATTGGGTAACATCGGCATATTGGTGGTGCCAAACCCAAATTGACAGATGACATTACTATACTAGAGAGTGGATCAGTAAGTTGGGGGGGGGGGGATCCTGTAAGAAGATAGTGACAAAAACAAAAAACCCCAACCTTTGTGACCTGAATCAACATTCTAATGCAGCTTTTATGTTTCAAGGATTTATTGGAAAGAATCTTTGTTTTTCACCAGTTGTGTTGATCAGTTTCATCTCTTACTGCAGGGGATACAACTGAAGTGGTACATGAAGCATCCAAGTGTACTGCATTGCTTATCATGGGAAGACATGAACATAGGCCAAATAGTATGTAGTCTTCAGAGTCTTCGGAGAGGGGCAGCATACAAATCTAAATAATAATAATAATAATAATAATAATAATAATAATAATGATGATGATTATGATGATGATGATGATGATGATGATGTTGTTGTGATAATGATGTAGACTATCTGAACCAAAATATTTCCAAAGCTGAATTTTTAGGAGAAAACCAAAATGCTTGCTCACAGTTCAAACCATCTGGTTCTACTCTAGGAGGTCTTATTTCTTTTTATACAAGTGGATGAAAGAGCTCAAACAAACTGTCTGGTTTGAAGAATGTTTGTTCAGTTGCAATAAGGATGTAGACATGACCTTTCTTTATCCATGCAACTGGAATCATTCTTATAGTCTTCTGGTGAAATAAAACAGGTTACCATATGGGGACATTGTGACTCATGCTCTGATTGCTCTTGCAAAAATCCAGTGAGTTCTGAGTCTTAAACCAAGTTGGATGTTCTAGAATTGTTGCATAACACACTGTCGGATAAAACATGCACCTCAACACTGTTCTACACTAAAATAGGATTACATCATTAAACTCCTCTAAGACTAATCCAGATCCTGCTTCTCATTCTAATTGTTCCTTACCCATACTGAGAGGATGGATGTATGGCAGCAGGCCTAAAGGCATTGCCTGTAGAAGCTTACATATACTATTACAAGTTAAGAAACTTATTACAAAATTATATTAGGCAGATATGGCAGGAAGGAATGCTTAGCAGCTGCAATACATAAAAACATGCTATTGGCTGCTTAGCAAAGGTCTTTCATTCTTGACTTCAAGGATAGGGCATTTAGGAAGAAGAAAGTGGAGAAATAACATAATATTTAAAACTTCTTCCCATGACGAAAACAGTTCTAGAAACTTACATCTGGGATCCAAAATAATTTAATTTAAGTTTATTATATCCATCACAAAACAAAAATGCATACACAATATAAGGAACCAACATTCCTTATATGATGAAGGCAACCTTCATCATAGAAATACAGTTGGAAGTGATCTTTTTAAGCCATTAATCCACACTCTGGAATTAAAACATGGCTGGCAAAAGGCTGTTTAGCCTCAGTTTGAATATATTATGTGAAAAAAAAACTTAGTCCTGCAATCAGACCAATATTAGGAAGTTTTCCTTTGATTAAAACATAATTTAGTTCTTGTAACTAAAATTATAAGATTAATTATATGTACAGAAATCCACATACTGATAGCAGTACAGATTAATTACTCTGAATTCATGGATAACATAATTCTAGAAAGGAAGCATGAATTATATATTTTCTCAGACTGCAAGAGATTTAGGAAGGATGGAAATGAGCAAAGTAAAACACTGTGCAGATTGTCTGAAGATGGATTCAAATATGATATTCTACCTATTTTGGCCATGTGGAAAATTTTGCGACTTATCTTAATTTGAAATTACCTGGATTGACAGAAACCACTAGCATTCAGAATTGCATTATTGGTGGAGACTGCATAGCTAATTTGAACAAGGAGCCAAAGAAACTGTACAATTAAGGTAACACAAAGATGCCAGAGAACAGGAAAAAATAAGCAATGTCTGGAAGAAATACAAAAACAAAAAGAGAAAACATGAAAAAGAGGCTATGGAGATGTGATTATGATTATGATTTATTACAGCCATCCAGGTCCCAAAAAAATCTGCGTAGAATATGAGATAGTTTTCCAGAAACAGGTGAATCCACAAAGGATTCATCTGACTAACAGCTCCCCAGTGAATAAAACTTTTGTTTCAAAAATAAAACTTTTATTTTTGATGGATGATTAGATTCTGTGTTGTTAGAAGTTCCATACTATTGTTTTGGATGGTTTCATTGTTGCTCATTCCTTTGAAACACTCAATTGGATTCAAAGCCTTCCCTGTGTATAAATTTTACTTGTTCCCTAATCTAATACTCTGCTGAGGTATTGAGCATTACTTCCTAGTAGACACTCTAAATTTTACTCCTATCATTCCCCTGACATGATGAGTGAGGGTTATTAGAGAGGCCTAACCATCTGGACATGGGGGCTGGCTGACCTATAAGAACATACAAATATTATGTCTTGTTGCTTTTCTGAGTCAAAGACAGAAAACTAACATTTCCCCAGAGATAATTGCTTTGTTTAGAAATTTTCCCACCAGCTTCATTGCAGGTTTTCTCCCTGCAATGCCTGTTATAGAGCACCTTCAGAATTTTATTTTTGAAATGTTGTTACATATGCTCTGGCACAATATGTACAAAGTGCACAGCTGTGTCAGGCCGCCTCATCAAATTGATCTAGTCATTCAGATTGCTGTGCAAAGGCAGCAGAAGCCAGGCTTCACAGAAGGAAATTGGCAGGATTATGGATGAGCTTAGCAAATTCAGCAGACCATGTAGAGAAGAGAAGATACTTTGATAACTGTAGTGGAAGTCAATTGCTCTAAGAAAAAAGGGGGCCAGGGGGCCCTAGAAACAATGTTTAATATATTCAGGTAATCTGGGAGAAAGAGACAGGTCATAAAAAGGATCACAGTGATGAAAGGGAGAGGAAAAAATGAGATGAGGTCAGGGTTGTATAACTTTGAAAGTGGAAAAATGAATTTATTTGCTTCAAAGAGTTACTCCTTAACAATTGCGGCGCCGGACTTACCCGGCAGCAGGCTTTGCTGGAGGAACCGGGAGACACCGGACCCTCATGGCGGCCGCCATTTTGAATCCCGAGCGAAGTCTCGCAATGCGAGACTTCGCTCGGGAGTTCGGGCCTGACTGGCCCGGCTGCTGATTGGTCCGGGCGGGGCCTGCTTGCCCTATATAAGGGCGAGCAGGCCCGGGGCTCTCCCTTTTCGCCCGGACAGCAGAGCCACGAGCAGACATTTGTCAGTCTGCTCGCGGCGGCCATTTTGTGTGCGGCCTCGTGCGAGCTGCCATTTTGTGGCCTGTTTGGAGTCGGAAAGGCCTTTTGTCAACAGCGGAGCCAGCATCGGCTGGGCTCCGCTCTGGTTTGGAGCCCCGGGTTGGGAGTTGTGTGGGGTGCCGCCTTCTGGTGGCCTCGCGGGCCCGCGGGGGTTCCTGGGTGGCCTGTGGCCTTGTATATAAAAGGCCTGGTGGTGGGGCCTTGCTACCACTGTTGGGAGGGTTGGTGGATTGGCCTCCTGGGGGGTTTGCACTTCTGAGGCCTGCTGCTTAGGGCAGGCCTTGCCTAGTGGGTGCAGGGTCCTTTGGGGGGTTGGTCACGCCCTCTCCCCTTCTTTCTGGTTAATAACAGAATCACAAGTCAGTGTTAATGGCCCCTAAAAAGCGGCAAGCTCAGGCCCTCCCGGCCCAACCAGTGGTGCGGCCTAGGAGGGCTGCTAGGCCATCTGCCCGGGCTCGGGCTACGGCAGAGGGGCCCCCGGGGGTGGTCCCGGTGGCAGGGGTGTGGGATTTATGCCCACAGTCCCTCAAACCGAGGTTTCTCCTTCTCTCTCCTGGGCCAGGGTCCTGGAGCGTCTCGATGAACTGGAGCGGTGGAGGTCGGGTGCAGGCCCGGAGGGGCTTCCCATGACTGCCTCCGCAGCATGGGGTACCGACCCCGAAGAGGAGCCAGCCCAGGAGGGGCAGGTGGCCCACACCACGCAGCTGGCCCACACCGGGCAGACGGCCCAGACCGGGCAGATGGCCCAGTTGTGGCAGTTGTCATCGTTCCAGGGCCCAGCAAGGATGGGCCCCCCGTGGATGGCTTCCACCCCTTACGGGGCAGGTGAGGTTGCACCACACGCAGGCACTTCACCGCTCCTTCCCGTGCAGGGTCCCGGGTTCATCCCACTGCATTGGGGAGTGGCAACAGCTTCCTGGGGGCCACTGCGGGCACATGTGGGCAGGTTTGGTCCCCGCCGGCCCCGCCAGTAGGGGCGCCAGGGGTATCTTTCCCACCTGGGGCAGGGGTGGGGGGTTGGATCCCTCCTCAGCCGGCCATTATGCCCCCGCCCCCTTTTGTGTATCCACCGGGGCTTGGAGTGCTGGGGTCGGGGGCCACCACGGTGTGGGACCCGTTCGCCAGCATCAAGCCTGGGGACATCCCTTGTGGGTTGCCCGCGACACCATTAGGTTATCATCTCCACCCGTCGGTGAAGGAAGCAATCTGGCGGGGGGAATATGTCGACCTTTTCTCCATTTTAAATAGGGAGGTCCCCAAGCAGGACAAGGAGGTGGTGCCTGGGGAGAAGGTTAAAAAAACGAAGGTCACAAAGTGTTTCAGCTCTTGGCTGTACGCTTTTTTGACCTTCGCGTCGGTAGTAATTCAGAGGCAGCTGGGTAGGGCCGCTGCCTTGCTGAAATACATCGACCTCATAGCGAGAGCCCACTTTGAGTATGGAGGTACGATCTGGAGGCACTACGATAAGGGGTTTAGGATGCGTATTGCCCATGACCCCTACTTACCCTGGGATATGGTGGTCCCGGACCTTTGGTTCCAGGCCACGCATATGTCCGGGAAGGAAGGATGTGATAGGACTGACAGCGGTCACTTTATGGAAGAGGAGCCCGTGACGCCCGCGCCGGCCAAGGCCGCGGCGGGTGGAGTCGGAAAAGGGGCCTCTCTGGTGTGCCACGAGTTCGCCGCAAAAGGGGCGTGTTTTCATCCCTTTTGCAGGTTTCGTCACGCATGCGGGACTTGTGGGGGGAACCATTCCGCAGCTGTGTGCCCCCGCCCCAAGAAGGGGGCGGAAAAGAACTGCGGGGGTCCCCCAAAGCCTCCCCCACCTGTTGGGGGTAAAGGGGCCCAGTCCAATCAATTTGCAAGTGCTTGAGGGTTGGTTGGGCGACTACCACCGTCGCCCGAGAGCGGCCGCTCTCTTGCTAGGATTCTCGGAGGGATTTCGGATCCCTTACATGGGTGTTAGGAGGGCCTTCATGTCTGACAACCTTAGGTCGGTTGTTGGTCATGAAGACATTGTTAGGGAGAAGATTCGGAAGGAGGTGGCCGAGGGCAGGGTCCTCGGGCCCTTCCTGGAGCCGCCCTTCCCGAATCTTCGTGTGTCTCCCTTGGGTGTGGTCCCCAAAAAGGCAAGTGGTGAATTTAGGTTGATTCACCATTTGTCTTTTCCAAAAGGGGAGTCAGTGAATGACTTCATTCCTGACGAGCTGTGTTCAGTCCGGTATGCATCCTTTGATGCAGCCGTGACTATGGTTAGGAAGTGTGGGACAGGAGCCCTTATGGGCAAATGCGACATTAAGTCGGCATTCCGGCTCCTCCCCATACACCCAGACGACTTTGAGCTGTTGGGCTTCCATTTCGAGGGTGGTTATTACGTGGACAGAGCTTTACCTATGGGTTGCTCTGTCTCGTGCTCTCTGTTCGAGAGTTTTAGCACCTTTTTGGAATGGGCGCTCAGGAGGCAAAGTGGTCTGGGTACGGTCGTTCACTACCTTGATGATTTCTTGTTGGCGGGGCCTGCGCATTCGGAGCAATGTTTTGCTCTGATGCGGGACTTCGAAGCCCTTTGTGCTCACTTGGGGGTGCCTTTAGCCTCTGAGAAGACCGAAGGCCCCGCCACCAGGATTACCTTTCTGGGTATTGAATTGGACTCGGAGGAGCAATCTTCCAGATTGCCCCTAGAGAAGTTGCTCAAGATCAGACGGAAGCTTGATGAGGTACTGGGCTGCCGGAAGGTTACCCTACGGCAGCTTCAGGAATTGGCAGGCATTCTTAATTTTGCCTGTCGGGTAGTTGTTCCTGGTAGGGCTTTTTCCAGGAGGTTGTATGACGCGATGAAGGGGCTTCGTTTGCCCCATCATCGTACCCGCCTCTGCGCTGGGGTCAGGGCTGACCTCGGCGTGTGGTGGGATTTCTTGGTCAGGTTTAATGGTTTGTCTTTCTGGAGGCACGAGCTTCTTTTGGAAGCTGAGTTGCAGCTCTGCTCTGATGCCGCGGGGACTTGTGGTTTCGGGGTAGTGTTAGGTGACCAGTGGTGCTGGTCGGCATGGCCTCCGGAATGGAGTGCCTCTTCGTTGGTTAAGGACCTGACGTTCTTGGAGCTCTTCCCCTTAATAGTGGCCTTAGAGCTTTGGGGGGAGCAGTTTAGGGACAAGACCATGCACTTTTGGTGTGACAACCTAGCGGTTGTCCATGTGGTGAATGCCCTGTCCTCTAAGAGTGACAGGGTCATGCGGCTTGTCCGCCATTTTGTGCACAGGTCCTTGTCCCTAAACGCATTGTTCTTGGCTAGGCATGTCCCCGGGTTGGATAACGGGGTCGCTGATGCCTTGTCCCGTGGTCAGTTGTCCAGGTTTCGGACCCTGGCCCCGTGGGCCCGAGAGTTGCCAGAAGCATTCCTCGGCCACCTCTGGAGTCTGGGGGGGATCCAGAGTGGTGGAGAGACGAGGCATCCAGGGCAATCTCCTTGTCTGTAGCGCCCGGCACCCTCCGGGCATACCAGCGTGCAGGTAAGGAGTTTGGGGATTTCAGGCAGGGCAGGGGTTACCAGCTTTGTTGGCCTGTCCCTGTAGAGCACCTGGCCGAGTTTTGCGTCCAGCTTTGGCAGCGTGGCCTGTCAGTTAGGACGATCCGGTCCAGGTTAGCTGGCCTCGCCTTTCTGTCCAAGGCGGGGGGGTTTGTAGATTTTTCGGGTGACTTTCGCATCCGGAAGATGCTGGAAGGCTGGCTGAGGGAGCAAGCGGGGGCCCCTGGTGACACTCGTCGGGCTCTGACGGTGGAGCAGCTGTCTTTAATTAACGGGGTTTTTGACAGTCTGTGTGCCTCTTTGTACGAGGCCCGTCTTTTTAGGGCAGCGACTTGTGTCATGTTTTTTGGGGCCCTCAGGGTCAGCGAGGCCATGGCTTCGTCTCAGGCTGACACTTCGCTCCGAGCCTTCCAGTACGCTGATCTGGCCTTTAGACAAGGGGGGGTGTCCCTTGTAGTAAGGCAGTCTAAGACAGATCAGCTACACAGAGGGGTTACCCTCCAGCTTAGTGCGGCCGCCGAACAGTCGGTGTGTCCGGTGGTCGCCCTACGGCTTTATTGTGGTCTGCGGGGGTCAGGGCAAGGGTACCTGTTTAGGCATTGGGACGGTACCCCTCTGACCCGTTACCAATTTTGGGTGCTAGTGTCCAGGGCAATGGCCCGGGTAGGCATGGATCCCGCCGGTTATGGAACGCATTCGTTCTGCATCGGCGCCGCCACTAGCGTGGCACTTTCTGGTTTCCCGGCCCATCGGATTTGGAAGATCGGCCGCTGGCGGTCAGCGGCATATTTGGGTTATGTTAGGCCCACTGAGGATCCTAGGCAGGGCTTAGGCTAGGTAACCTCTCTGTGTGTGTCCTCTTGCAGGTCCCCAGGCTAACATGAAACCGACGGCGCTGCTGTGTGGCCACAGCATGATATTTTGGGCCGGCCGCTCAGCAGCCAGGAGCGCCATCGGGACCCAGCTGTCCCTGGGGCAGTGGGTCAAGGTTGCCTGGATGGGCCGGAGAGGTATGCGGTGGGAGGGTCTCCTACCGGCGTTGCTGGGCGGTCAGCATTCTGTGGCTGTGCCCGGCAGTATGGTGGGGGCGGCTCCTCGGGGTTGTGCCCAGGTGGGTTTGGGTGGGCAGCGTCCTGTGGCCGCACCCAGGTGGCTGGTATTGCACTTAGGAGGCAATGACCTGTGCATGCTGGGAGGCCTGGCGCTGATCATCCAGGCACGCGAAGACCTGCGAAGGCTTCGTGAGGTATGGCCCACCACGCAAGTGGTGTGGTCAGAGATCCTACCTAGGATCGTGTGGAGGGACGCCTCTTCCCTTAGGGCCATTCACCGGGCGAGACGTAGGGTGAATAGGGCTCTGGGTAAAACAGTTAGGGAACTAGGTGGGGTTGTAGTGGCCCATCCCCTTATCACAATATACCGGCCATGGCTTTACCGGGCCGACGACGTTCACCTGTCAGAACAGGGGAATGCCATTTTCTTACAGGACCTGCAGTGGTCTCTGCGTGAGCTGGCGCAGCTAGAGGGGGGAGTCGGGGGGCCAAGATAGAGATCTGACCCCCACTCCGTGGCAGGTTAGGGGCGGAAAACTGGGGTGGTTTAGCAACCGCGCGTTCTCCCTTGGGCATCTTTGGGGATGATTGACAGGTTCTCTGCAAGCTCATGGAGGGAGTGTCTGCCTGAGCAGCTGGGGCGAACCTGTCTTTGGGTCCTGCACCTTTAATTCCCGGATTCGGGTTAGCCGGTGGGACCCCCCTCATGCAAAGCATGGCAGGGTCGCAGGTGATGGTCTGGTCCCTCACCTGGACTTGCATCGAGATACGCCCATGAGTTGCCCAGGAAGGTTTTTGTCATAACGTCATTTCCGCCCTGGAAGTATTTGTTTGACCCTGCAGGTCCATTTCTGGGTCATAGTTGATTATGCTAATTTATGCAAAGTAATGAATAAATTATGCAAATTTATGTTAATAAAAATGACCCAGTTTAAATCCAGCTCTTGTGTCCGTGTCGTTACTCCGTCTCTCCAGCAAAATCTTTGCAGACTATATTACAGTTTACAGACTTTGTAAGCATTCCTCAACACTAAGGCATAGCCAAATCAGCACCAGGAAACTGGGAACTTTTTAGCAGTATCACATATAATGTATATATGGGATATACTGTGACTTTGACTGCAAGACTTGAATTTGACTTTAATTCGAGATATTTGATTTCTGTAGTATATACTACATTACATGGCAAATATAAAGCTCAACAAGCCTGAATCTGTGGAACTGTCCTTTCAGTGACCACAATATTTGGAATACAATATCATCAATATAATGATGGTATTCAGATGTATATTGGGATACTGGCCTGATGTAAATTGGCCTGGGATCCTGTATATGTATTCAGATATATATTGGCCTGGGATCCTGTGGAAATCTGGACATGGAAAAGAAAGGTGGGAAGGGACAGCCAGGTAAACATGATAGGATTGAGCCCCATGGGACAGGCATGCTTTGTTTGATATTTAATTATAACATTGGAGGGGTTTGTAGTCCCTCTGAAGAAGAAGGTCCACTCAGTTATTGCTAGATAAGGAAGTGGGGAATGTGGAGATTAGAGGTGGACACTCTGGCTTTTATTCCAGGTGCAGCATTACTTGAAAGAAGAAACCCTGGAAATTATTACTCATCTTTTATACCTTATGACTCTAACAAATTCTACATGACTTTGGAGATGACTCAGAAATTGCAACTTGCACAGAATGGCCTTCCTTCTGTGAGGTGAGAATTCTATGTTTATATTGTGTTGGTACTGAGAGTTCTGTTGGTACAATACAATTTGAATTATTATTTTTAGGTTCTAACTTCTTATCTGCAACACTTTACAGATATAGCAATTGTAGGATAGGGGTGAAATCCAGCAGGTTCTGAAGGTTCTAGAGAACCAGTAGCGGAAATTTTGAGCAGTTCATAGTAATGGAACTGAAAATTTTGAATAGTTTGGAGAACCAGCAAATGTCACCTTTGGCTGGCCCCAGAGTAGGGTGGGAATGGATATTTTGCAATATCCTTCCCCCAGGAGTGGGGAGATAATGGGGATTTTGCAGTATCCTTCTTCTGCCCACAGAACCAGTAGTTTAAAAAAAAAGGATTTTCCCACTGTTGTAGGACTACCTATTTCAAGTAAACTTAAACAATTCAGAGTGTTTTTTCCACTTAGGGGCATTACACATCTGTATGCATGTGGGACGCATGGAACTATTTTAATACATTTTATCTCTATGGAACACCTTATCTTGAAATTCAAATGTCAAATGATAGTTTGTAGAAGGGTGACAAAAATAAAATTGCTGTTTTATCACTGGATTTTATATAAACTACCAGCAAGTCCTTGTCTAATCAAAGATACATTAACTGTTCAAGTCACTAAGAGTCAAGCAGTGTAAATATAATTTTTTTTAAAAAATAACAAAAAATGTAATACATAAATAGTGATTGAGAATCCAGTTTGAACTGTTGCTGCATATTAAGTGTGAAGCATATCACCTGTACAGTATGACCTTAACATTTTAAAATGCCAAACATAGTTTTGATTGTCACTTTTAAGAGAAAACTATTAAATGAACATGAAAACATATTCTCATCGACATTTGTAGAGAATTTTAGGAAATGTTTTTAAAATGTCTTCTATTTTTTAATAGCACTTGCAATTTAATCTTAACATACATTAATAAAGGATGTGTTCCTGTACAACAGGAATTGAAGCATTTCTCAAGAATTTTCTTTCATCTCTTCACACATGATTTCTTTGTTTTAAACAGCAGGATATGTGAAGTAAGCCTAAATTCTTGTCAATCTATTTGAAGTATGCTAGACTAATTGCTTGCTTTCACAAGCAGTCTACCTACATGGGCTCTACCAAATTTGGTAAGGGAATTTGATATGGCTAGCTACTGCTGTGTTCAGGGTGGGCTGAGGGGGGGATACACATGGACAACATAGACAAAAACAAATTAGATGTGTTCCTTGCATACAGGTTTATCATTAAGTGTTAACATAAGAATGAACAATTTTGAATATCTTTCCTTCAAAACTTCCCATAACGCCAGGAGGAAAGACAAGAAAAAATAAAGGGAAACTAATCAAGGAGAAAAGCAACATAGAAATAAGGAGAAATTTCCTGATAGTGGGAACAATTAACCAGAGGAATGGCTTGCCTTCAAAAATTGTGGGTGCTCCATCACTGGAAGTTTTTAAGAAAAGACTGGACAGCTACTTGTCTGGAATGATATAGGATCTCCTGCTTGAGGAGGAGATTAGACTAGAAGACCTCCAAGGTTGTTTTCAACTTTATTATTCTGTCTTCTGTCTTCTCCATTCCCTAAATATACACAGGGGAAAACATGCCTTGTTTTTCTACATAAATCTTATCTACATCTACTTTTCTACATAAATCTTATCTTGACTTATTTGGCCATTAGACCAGGGATTACATACCTGGAGATAAAGTATAAAAAAGTACAAAAAAACAAGATGCCCCAGCAAATCCAGCAATTAAATTTATACATTAGGTTGACATTAGAGGTGGGTTCCTCCTGGTTTGGACTGGTTTGCCCAAACCAATAGTGATCTGCTGGTGACACTGCAATGACATCATATTTTTTTTTAAAAAAATTTTTTTAATCATTTTCTTATTTTTTTTTTCTTCCATGCATGTACAGAAGTCCAGCACTGTGCATGCATCACCATCATGTCCACCCCCATAACTTGGGGATTTTTTTGCCACTGCACATGTGCATGCCTAAGCGGCATGCCCACGCAGCACAGGAGGAAGCAAACCAGTAGCAAGATAAGTTAGAGCCCATCCCTGGTTGTCATGGCAGCTAACTGATATCATTTGTCTTGATTTAGATGGGTATTATACTTTATTATCATTCAGATGGTCAGCAATAGAGGCAGTACATGTTACTTTTATTTTAAATAACCTTTGTTTTCCTGTAGACAGGATGTAATCGTAATCCTGATTGTCTATAAGATTTTCCAATATTTGAATCTTGTTTGGGACTGTGAATTCAGAGAAAAAATGGCATATGAGTAATTGCTAATTGAGCTGTGAATAAGCAAAATACAAATTAGGCATCTCAATCTATATGTATAAAATTCCATTTGGAAGTACAGTTCAAACTGAGATACAAATGCATATATGGTTTTTTCCCCCATGTTAGTTTAAAGAGCAGAAGTTGTGAGTTCGTCAAGACAGAGTTGCCAAAGAATTGTGTCTGTGGCTTTTTAGGCAACAAAAGCTAAGTTATTGATATTTATGTTTTTTTTCCTTCCATCATCCCCCATCCTCTTTTAAAGAGCCGTTTTTAAAAAAGGAACACAAGTTGTCAGGTCCTAAACCCTAACTGTGTTTCAGCAAAGAAGCAAAAAACAGCTTGACAGCATCTGATGCTGGTGTCTGATCAGATGATCTATTAGGAAAGCAAAACAGTCCTCCACAGGAGTGAGGCTGAAACATCCCCTTAGGAATGAAACTGAGCATTCATGCTCTGCAAGCAGCCAGACTAGGGAAAAAAAACAAAGTTTAGATAACAAAGCTCCTTTCCCCTTTTCCCACCCACCCTCCACCCCCAAGTCAGCAGGTTGAGCAAAACTGCAGACAGGATGATTTGTGCAGGCAGATTGATAAAGGGATGACATACCAGGCCAAGAATTTCTGAAATGACATGGTTCAAAAGACAGCAGTTTCTTTTCAGTAGAGAGATGAGAAGGATAAATATTTGTTGAGTATTTGCCCCCTTTTTTCATTATCAAAGCTATCTATCTATCTATCTATCTATCTATCTATCTATCTATCTATCTATCTATCTATCTATCTATCTAGGGTGGCATGGGGTTTCCTGCTTGAGCAGGGGGTTGGACTTGATGACCTGCAACGTTCCTTTCAACACAAACAAACAAACAAACAAACAAACAAATAATGAAAATGAAAAATCTGAATCAATAAGGTTTTGTATTTGTAATCTGAAATAGAAATTCTGTTTTTTAATGTGTGAAACAGAAGAAGGCTGTTTTTATTTAACTTGCAAGATCAAGGAATAATTCATTTTCCATACGTACATACATGCATACATACATACATACATACATACATACATACATACATACATACATTCAGATACACAGACACTCACATTTTGCCAGTAAGGAGTTTACTCAGGAATTCCTTAAAAAAAAAAAAAGCAGCAATGTCATTTGGCGGGCCCCAGGGTAAGAGCCTTCTCTGTGGCGGCCCTGGCCCTCTGGAATCAACTCCCCCCAGAGATTAGAATTGCCCCCACCCTCCCTGTCTTTCGTAAACTACTCAAGACTCATTTATACCACCAGGCATGGGGGAGTTGAGATAGCTCTTCCCCCTAGGTCATTACAAGTTATGCATAGTATGTTTGTGTGTATGTTTGGTTTTATAATAGGGGTTTTTAGTTGTTTTTATTATTGGATTGTACATGTTGTGTTTATTATTGTTGTTAGCCGCCCCGAGTCTGCGGAGAGGGGCGGCATACAAATCCAATAAATTATTAGTATTATCATTATCATTATCATCATCATCATCATCATCATCATCATCATCATCATTATCATTATCATTATCATTATTACTTCAGCTTTGATCAACCCTGTAATTCCTTCTTGTAATACCCAGTGCTTGTTTTACCTTAAGTCTAACATCATCATAACCCTGGACCAGTCCTCTAATATCTTAATAAACTTATCTCTGTCTTAATGAAGGCTTGTTTATATGTTTGAGGGCAACCATTTTGATTTTCCACAATACCCTGGAGTATTGGTGCCTGATTGAAAATGAACACTGCCTTTTCCCAGACCTACCACAGCTCCTTCTAGTATTTACATTCAGATACAGAATCTCTGTACAACTTCAAGCTCTGATGGATACCTTGTTCAAACACAAAGATGTCCTCAAGCATCTCTTAACAGTGTGCCTTCTTCCTCAAGCGGACACTTAAAATATCAGAGAGATAAAGGAATGACCAATAATGTAATAAGTGCTCTCTGTGTGGCACCATCTGCTTTATGAACTGTCTGCATAGGAAAATTATCATGCTATGAAGGAACGGTATTCTGTCTCATCTGTTCCATCAATAAAAGTGAAAAGACAAGCAAACATAAGTGTCCTGGAGTTATGCTGCATAAATGGGGAAAAGTTATTCAAGAAGTCATAAATGTTGCTTCGCTGGACATAATGGCATTTGGCTGGTGGAACATAGGGGTGTAGAATATAGCCATGCAAAAAAGAAAAATGCAAACATTGGCTCATTCCATCTTCCTTTATTGGGTGATTATTTTAAAACAAACAAACAAACATATAATTTAGGCAATTATATATTTTGGATTTCTACTGCTATGGAGCCTTTGGGAGAGCAACTAAGCTGGGCTAAAATTCCAGACAAATGAATAACTGTAAAGAAAGAATTAATTGATTTGTTGATGTGATAATTGACTACTGGCTTCAAATCTGAATACAAATGGAGCAGATTGCCTGGCCAGCAGAACTCTTTGTGGCCCACCAAGCTGCTCTTTTGCTGTCAGTTCCAGTTTTATAAGCCCTCTTTTATTCTTGTCTGCCAAACAACTGACTAATTAACTGATCTAAGTAGCACAAACAAACTCCCTGGAATTGTTGTATTGCATGATTGCAGTGCTTGTTATGATAACAGCTCAGCTCGGTTCTTTAGGGGTATATACTGTAAGGTTATAAGGATTACTTTTGGTCTTCTGCACAACTGGAAAAAGTCTGTGCTAAATTATGTTCCTCACCCATTCAGTCTGTGAAATCAGATTTAGTGGGCTGCCTAGGCACAAGCAAAAAGTTAATTTGCTATTCTGCCTGCTCGCAGATTGCTGGTCTGGATCTTCTAAATCTGCCACAGTCTGAATATTCCTAATTTTATAAGAGCTTTGCATGTTCCAGACAGAGGTTAATGATGATAATCACCATTCTAGTGGGCTGTCCAGTGAATGTTTAGAATAATAAATCTTTGTAAATGATTACAGTTAAGT